>NC_053392.1:192406226-192678951 GCF_905171765.1 Bufo bufo
TTGGGTATCAATACTATAGGACTGGCCCACTCACTTTTTGACTCCTCATTGACGTCTAGCTGCAACATTAGCTACACCTCCTCTGACATGGCCTGTCGCCGAGCCTCGGGTACCCAGTATGGTTTTCATCTGAGGCTCAGTGACAATGTTATGCTGGATTAAGGAAGTGCGTCCAAGGAGGTCCAAGAGCACATCCGTGTTCCGACTAACGAACTCCCTGGCCTCCTGAGTCTGTTTAGAGGAGAGGCTGCCTCTCTTGCATCAGACAGAGAAACCGATACCTCTTTTCCTAGAAAACCTGTCTGCGGGCTGTCTTCTGTACAGGTTTCCCTATCTTTCCATGGTTTGAGTAAATTCACATGGTAAACCTGCTCTGGCTTTCATCGCCCTGGCTGGTGTACCTTGTAATTTACATCTCCAATTTTCTGGAGTACCTCGTAGGGCCCCTGCCACCTAACCAGGAACTTACTGTCCACGGTCGGCACCAGAGCCAAAACCACAGGCCACCATACATACAATAATACTTTACGATATACTTTTCCCGCGGCTGCCTCGCTTGTGTGCTCCGATTCTGACATCAGATGTTAATGGGCGGAGATTTGAATATGGGAGCAAGGAGGAGGGAGAGTCGGGGGCGGCCCGCTGCGGGAAGTAATAAGTTAGTAATTTTGTCATTAGAGCACACTAGCGAGGCAGCCACAAGAAATGTCTCTCCAGAGACACCTAGTACTCACACAGAGAACCGGCACGGGTGGGTGACGGAAGGTGATGTCAGATGGTAGGTGGAGTCTGGAGACTTGAATAAGGGAGGCGGAGCAAGAAGGAGCCAGGAGTGAGAGGAAGTAATGTGTTTGTACTTCTCAGCGCTATGCAAGGTGCAGGGGCGGGTGGATGCAGATTTAGAAGCGGTCAGCGCACATGACCGCTTCGATGACGTCACAAAATACCGCGGTAATTAGAAAACAGCGATATCGCCATATCGGCGTTTTTTAATACCGTTGTATATCGTGAACACCGGTATACCGCTCAACCCTACTTCACACAATAAATGGGTATATGATGTGCACCTAACTAAGAGACGGATTAACTATATTAATTTCCCTGTCACATTTGCAGTGCAGGTGTACTTCACGCAATAAATGTGTATATGATGTGCACCTAACTAACAGACGGATTAACCATATTATTTCCCTGTCACGTATGCAGTGCAGGTGTACTTCACGCAATAAATGGGTATATAACGTGCACCTAACTAACAGACGGATTAACTGTATCAATTTCCCTGTCACGTATTCAGTGCAGGTGTACTTCACACAATAAATGGGTATATGACGTGTACCTAAGGCCTCATGCACACGACCGTTGTTGTGTTCCGTTCCGCAAAATGGGGTTCTGTTGTTCCGTGATCCGTTTCCGTTTTCGTTTCCGTGTGTCTTCCTTTATTTTTGGAGAACCACCAGACATAAAGCAATGTAAAAAAAGTCTAAGACAGGTTTGCCATGCAAATGATAGTAATAAAACGGATGCGGATGGGCAGACGCGGATGACAATCTTGTGTGCCGCCTTGTTTTTTAGCGGTCCCATTGACTTGAATGGGTCCGCAAACCATTTTCCGCGGAAATAATAGGACAGGTTATATTTTTTTGACGGTCCACGGATCACGGACACGGATGGCAAACGGTGCACTCTCCACATTTTCAACGGCTCCATAGAAAAGAATGGGTCCGCACCTGAAACGCTAAAATCGGCGGAACAGACGCGGAAGCAAACAACGGTCGTGTGCATGAGGCCTAACTAACAGACAGATTAACTATATCAATTTCCCTGTCATGTATGCAGTGCAGGTGTACTTCACGCAATAAATGGGTATATGACGTGCACCTAACTAACAGACGGATTAACTATTATATTTGTGTGTCAGGGGTACAAAGTACAATGTTGCATTGCACCCACACAAAAAAAAAATTGCTGTAGGTCACCCACAGAATTAACAGCCAGATTTATGATTAACTTTCTGTGTTAGGGGTGCAAAGATGGTGTATTGCACCCTCAAAAAATCACACTAAGGCTACATGCACACGACCATATGTGTTTGTCCTTCCGCAAATTGGGGATCCACAAAAAAAATACGGATGCCATCTGTATGCTATCCGTTTTTTATTTTATTTTTTTCGGATCCTTTGTAACAATGCCTAAAACGGACAAGAATAGGACATGTTCTATTTTTTTTGCGGGGCTACGGAATGGACATACTGATGCGGACAGCACACGGTGTGCTGTCCGCATTTTTTACTGACCCATTGAAATGAATGAGTCTGCATCCTATCCGCAAAAAAATTGGAACGGACACAGAAACAAAATATGTTTGTTGGCATGTAGCCAAACACTGTCCCTCACTTCAGCTGCCTGCTTTCTGT
This sequence comes from Bufo bufo, assembly GCF_905171765.1. Classification (NCBI taxonomy): domain Eukaryota; kingdom Metazoa; phylum Chordata; class Amphibia; order Anura; family Bufonidae; genus Bufo; species Bufo bufo. The sequence goes on from NC_053392.1 coordinate 192,408,644, forward strand.
CCCTTCACTATTGAGAGCTGATGGGCGGTGCTACACGTGATCCAGTTTACATAGAGGCTGTGTCACATGATGCACCGGCCAATCACAGTCATGTCATTAGTAGGAATGGCTGTGATGGCTTCTTAGGGCACACAGCTTAAAAGCTTGTTGATTGGCTGCCCTGCAGCCTTTAAACAAGCTTTATTAAATGCCCGAACACTGAACTCGAACCCGTACTTTTCCTGCAAAGTTTGGGTTCGGGTCCGGGTACCAAAAATCGTAAAGTTTGGTATGGACCCGTACTTTACAGTTCAGGTTCGCTCAACACTATCAGGGAGATCTGCAGCAGAAGGGACAGATAGTGTAGGGACAGGAATTAGTTTGTTTTGTTAGGCAGGTTTTACTGGTGAAAGGTGTTGAGAGACCCAAAAGTCATTTTAAGGACTATTGTTTTATCTGGCTGTCATATATATTATTAGTGCAACCTGCGCTAAATTGCGTGCAATTGTTTGGCCGCTGCTGACAGTGACATTACCTGTGCTACATCTCCTGTATAGCTTTTGCCCATCCTAAATATCAGTGACATTCAGTCTCATTTTTTCGCTGCTGGTGGCAGCGACATTACCTGTGCTACATCTCCTGTCTAACGTTTGCCCATCCTAAATATCAGTGACATTCAGTCTAATTTATTTGCGCATATACTTGCAAGCATATATACCATTTAATATGCTGTATGCAGTAAAGGACGGGAAGTGGCTGTGCTGCTGATGGTGCACGCAGTGGCCCTGGGTGCGGTGAAACTGTGCCTGCTGCCAGAGCACAAGAAACACACTCATCCACGATACCTAGCTTCATGTCCCAGTTTGCAGGGCGGCGCAGGACACCACTCTCGACGTCACACCAGTGCGACCAGGTGGTTGGTTGGATTGCAGCAGATAATGCGTCCAGTCGGTTAAGCACCACCCTGTCTTCCACAAAGTCCAGTAATAGTAGCCAAGAGTCTGGTCAACAGAATCCTCACCCTGATCCTCCTTCCTCCCACCATGGATAGTCTTGGCAAACAAATGAGCCCACACTCAGATATTCTGAGGAGCTCTTTTCATCGCCATTCCTTGATTTGGCCCTCTCGCCAAGCCCGCTTGAAGAGGGACATGAAGAGATCTTGTGCACTGATTCCCAAACTCTTGAGCATCCACAAACAGAAGAAGATGACAGTGGGGAATGGCAATTAGTGTTTCACAAGGTGGAAAATGATGATGAGACACAATTGCCAATAAGTCAACCGCAATTAGTGTCTCAAGAGGTTCATGATGAGGATGAGACAAAGTTGTCAATAAGTGAGGTTCTTGTTAGGTCAACAAGCTGGACACGTGGCATGAACTGGCGCTCTATGCCTTGGAGGTGCTGGCCTGACCTGCCGCCAGTGTTTTATCAGAGCAGGTATTTAGTGCTGCTGGGGGCATAATAACTGATAAGAGCATCAGACTGTCAATTGAAAATGCTGACAGGTTGACTCTTATCAAAATGAACAAGGCCTGGATAGCCCCTGACTTCTCTACTCCACCAGAGGAAAGCGGCTGAACATAAAGGCACTTTAAATGTGGCTTTTATAGGGTATTGAATACACTGTATTCCCATGCACCCCTTCCACCACAAAAAAAGGTATATGGTTCAATCTTCCTTTTCTCATCCTCCTCCTCCTCTATCATATCAACATGCTTATTAGGCTGCCGTGGCTCCTAATGTTTTTGAAGGTCAGCTCTGCAGCAGACCCTCACCCCTAATGTTTTAGAGGGTCACCAGCAGGCCCTCGCCCATAATGTTTTAGATGGTCAGCTCAGCAGCAGACCCTCAACCCTAATTTTTCAGATGGTCAGATCAGCAGCACGCCCTCGCCCCTAATGTTTTAGATGGTCTGATCAGCAGCAGACCCTCACCCCTAATGTTTTAGAAGGTCAGATCAGCAGCAGACCCTCACCCCTAATGTTTTAAAAGGTAAGATCAGCAGCAGACCCTCACCCCTAATGTTTTAGAAGGTAAGATCAGCAGCAGACCCTCACCCCTAATGTTTTAGATGTCAGATCAGCAGCAGGCCCTTGCTCCTAATGTCTTTGAGGGTCACCAGCAGGTCATTAATCATATTTTTTTAAGGGTGTGTATGATGGCCACCTTTATGTGTATTAAAGGGTGTATTGAAGTGTCCGTTCCTTGAAATTTTTGGCGGCCCTTTCACTTAGTGCATAGGCTTTATGAGTGTAGGAGTCCCACTACCTGAACAATTGGACCACAATGTGAATGAGGCCCTCCTTTATGCGATATACAGGTTGTATCGGAGTGCCTCTTCCTTGTAATTTTTGGCAGCACTTGCACTTTATATACAAGTAACTATACAGGAAAGAATGTTTCTTAACAACAATTGTTCCTCTAAAATCGATTTTATGAGGGCGCATGCGCGAGGCTCGCATGGCGGACGTGTTCCCCTGAGCTCCGCTCCTAGCGCCAAACTTTCCCCACATTTAGCGCTGATTCGTCGGCTCCACGGGCTTGAATCTTCATGCAAGGGACCCCTATGATGACCCGCAACAAAGGGAGGACAAAATCAATGGGAACACCCGTGCCTTCTCAGACCTTGCCGGAGCTCTTCAGAAACTCAGGTCGCAGCAATATGGCGGACACGGCCCCCGCACCCAGGAGCCCAGCGTCCTCAGAGGCCAGCATTGCCTCACAGCCGTCGGACATACATGATCCAGGTCAGGCCGAGCTTTATAAAAATATTGCATCCCTATTCCGCTCAGAACTGTCCCAAGCTGTGGACGAGTTTTCCCGCCAGATTCACGACCTGGGCACCCGGGTCTCTGACTTGGAGACACGCACCGATGATTTGTCGGACGCCCTACATGCTGACAAGGCAGATATACTAGCTCAGGCTGCCCAGATTACAGCACTGGAACTCAAATTGGAGGATCTGGAAAATAGAACCAGGAGGGGCAACCTCCGGATCAAGGGCCTACCTGAAATTTTTACTGAGCTCCCGGTCACTTTGACGGAGCTGTTCCAGGCCCTGCTGCCGCAAACAGAACCAGCGAAACTCCTGATGGATAGGGTCCACAGAGCCCTAGGGATACCTCGCTCAGATGCCTTACCGAGGGATGTTATCCTAAAATTTCATCATCCAGGTACTCGGGACCTAATTTTGACGGCTGCCCGCAACCTCACTGAACTCCCCGGCGTACCCTCATCAGTACATTTATATGCCGACCTGGCTCCCTCTACTCTCCGCAGGCGCAGGGACATGAAACCGGTGACTTCGGCCTTACAAAACGCCCAGGTGCGGTATAAATGGGGTTCCCTTTCTCCCTCTCGTTTCGATTGAACTCTCGGGATCATACAATCCACTCACCCAAAGAGGGAATCGAGATCCTCCGGAAGGCGGGAATTCCGTGCGACCATGATCCTGCTCCAGAAGCCGCCTCGGAACCGCAACGTCCAGCCAGGATCTGGACGAAGGTGCCTTCATCCTCGTGGAAACTGACTTCCCCGCCACCTGTTTAGGTCTGGGACTTCTGTTCCTGATCTTCTGACCTGCTCTGAGGTCCAAACTGTTGTTATTTTCCCAACAACTTCGCTCCATACTCCTTATCCCGTCCCCAATGTTGCAGGACACTTTCCTTCCTTTATGGTCTCTTCATTATTGGCTGATATTTCCCCGATCATTAACATCTAACAGGGACTCGGCGTGAAGGACTGTCATGTTTGACCCCATGTTTGGGTTCTTTAGGCAGGGTTGGGTGACTTTGTCCTCTTCCCACTCTACAGCACCCACCTACTTTTCTCAAGCCTGTTTAGGCTTAATTTCATATTGTTTTATATGTTTGCAATTCTTTATTATTTTTTCCTTTTTTTTGTTTTTATCATTGTCTGTATCAGGGGAGTCGAATATGCTGCATTGGTGTTTGGGTGGCGATCTGAGGTGGCACTCCTGTGGCGGATCGCATGGGCTTACCTTGCCTTCCTTACATCCTCCTGGTCATACTGCCATGTGTAAGTTGCTTTCGCATAATGTGAGGGGATTTAATTCCCCCAGAAAACGTAAGTCGGCCTTTTCTACTTATGTCAAGCATGCACCTGATGTGATCTGCCTGCAGGAGTCCCACTTCACGCCTACCTCTAATCCCAAATATTTCCATCCACATTACTCACGTTTCTAAAAAAAAAATCGATTCTTATGATATGTAAATGACGCTGTAAGGAGCCCAGAGGGGCGTTCTTCTTTCTCCACGGTGCCCAGGAACGCCCCTCTGAAGTGCCGTGCCCGGCTAAATTTGAAAACGAATAACGCCTCCAAGTTCATCTAAATTGCCTCCCAGAGGCGCGGCTAAGTGCTCAACACCCCCCCTCCTCAGCGCCGCGCTCTGCGGCAAACACCCCGATCCTCCTCTCGCCGGCATCCCAAATCCCGCGCAGGCGCAGTGCCGGCGATTGCCTGCGCTATGATAAGATGACTGACGGCACTGCGCCTGCGCGGGATTTGGGATGCCGGCGAGAGGAGGATCGGGGTGTTTGCCGCAGAGCGCGGCGCTGAGGAGGGGGGGTGTTGAGCACTTAGCCGACAGAAGCGACGAATGGTGAGAACAGTCAGAGTCAACCCACAGACCAGCACCAAAGACCTACAACATCATCTTGCTGCAGATGGAGTCACTGTGCATCGTTCAACCATTTGGCGCACTTTACACAAGGAGATGCTGTATGCGAGAGTGATGCAGAGGAAGCCTTTTCTCCGCCCACAGCACAAAAAGTGCCGCTTGAGGTGGGCTAAAGCACATTTGGACAAGCCAGCTTCATTTTGGAATAAGGTGCTGTGGACTGATGAAACTAAAATTGAGATATTTGGCCATAACAAGGGGCGTTATGCATGGAGGAAAAAGAACACAGCATTCCAAGAAAAACACCTGCTACCTACAGTAAAATATGGTGGTGGTTCAATCATGCTGTGGGGCTGTGTGGCCAGTGCAGGGACTGGGAATCTTGTCAAAGTTGAGGGACGCATGGATTCCACTCAGTATCAGCAGATTCTGGAGACCAATGTCCAGGAATCAGTGGCAAAGCTGAAGCTGCGCCGGGGCCAGATCTTTCAACAAGACAACGACCCTAAACACTGCTCAAAATCCACTAAGGTATTTATGCAGAGGAACAAGTACAACGTTCTAGAATGGCCATCTCAGTCCCCAGACCTGAATATAGTTGAAAATCTGTGGTGTGACTTAAAGAGAGCTGTCAATGCTCGGAAGCCATCAAACCTGAATGAACTAAAGATATTTTGTAAAGAGGAATGGTCCAAAATACCTTCAACCAGAATCCAGACTCTCATTGGAACCTACAGGAAGCGTTTAGAGGCTGTAATTTCTGCAAAAGGAGGATCTACTAAATATTGATTTCATTTCTTTTTTGTGGTGCCCAAATTTATGCACCTGCCTAATTTTGTTTAAACAATTATAGCACACTTTCTGTAAATCCAATAAACTTCATATGACTTCTCAAATATCACTGTGTGTGTCTCCTATATGATATATTTAACTGACATTTTTTATCGTAACAACCAATGATTTATACAGGAAAATCATGACGATTAACAAGGTTGCCCAAACTTTCGCATCCCACTGTATAGGCCTATCTCACTCCTGAATATAGATAACAAGCTGTTTACTTCCATCCTGGCGCGTAGACTTAATAGACTTCTCCCTGATCTGATTCACAAGGACTAGGTTGATTTCATTCCTAGCAGGGAAGCTCCAGATAATATAAGGAAGGTTGTGGGCCTAGTCCATGAGGCGAACAGGACCATGACCCCAGTTGCTTTGCTAGCTCTGGATATAGAGAAGGCCTTTGATACAGTTTCTTGGACCTATCTCTGGCAGACTCTCTCATTTTAACATTAAAGGCCCTTTCCTCTCCGCCATCCAAACTCTATACTCTTCGCCTCAGGCTAGCCTCAAATTACCCTCCTCGCGCCCGTCATCTATGCCAATTTTTAGGGGAACACGTCAGGGATGCCCCCTCTCCCCAGCCCTCTTCGCCTTAGCTATGGAATCACTAGCGATTAAGATTAGATCTCACCCGGACATAAAAGGGATCTCGGTTGGGGGTTTGGAATATAAACTGAGCCTTTTTGCTGACGATTTTTTGTTAACACTCACCAATCCTGTCATTTCATTTCCCTCCCTTTTATCCGTTCTCAAGTCTTTCTCTGCTGCATCCGGCCTACTAGTTAATCAGTCCAAATCTGAACTTCTGTTGAGCAATGTCCCACCTCAGGATTCCGAGATCCTCCAAAGTGGGTTCCCATTTCTACATAACCTACATTTCCTTCCATATTTAGGTATATCGCTGACCAAAACGCTTGACACCCTATATAAATACAACTATCTCCCCATGTTTACTCGGATACGGAAGGACCTGCAGTCATGGGAGTCCCTTCCAGTGTCCTGGGTGGGTAAGATACATATAGTACGAATGGTAGTCCTCCCTCGGCTTCTATAGATGTTCCGTGCCCTCCCTGTCCCAGTCCCGGCGTCTGATCTAAGGGCTCTTCAGGCGGACATCCTTAAGTTTATTTGGGCCCATAAACGTGCTCGTATTTCAAAATTGGTAATGTGCCGTCACAAGGCTCATGGTGGCCTTTCAGTACCAGATTTAGCTCAATACTACAAGGCAGCCAGATCAGCGCAACTGTTCCTGACACATCTTTCTGCACAAGCTCAACCTATATGGGTTACCCTTGAGCAGTCGCTGATTGGCTCGTTCTCCTGGAGAGCCCTCATTTGGACCGCATCCCCTCTACCCTCTTCTCTCCGCTCCAAATCCCAGCTCTCCTACTATGCTTTGCTCCTATGGAGATCCATCAGATTCAAACGTGCTCTCCAATCCAAACCATCCCCCTTGGAATGCCTTTGGGGCAATCCTGCTTTTCCTCCTGGGCTTCAATCTAGGGCCTTCTCATGGTGGGTTGAAAAAAAATTGTGCTCCCTCCGGGATTTCCTCGTGCGGGGTAAATTACTGACTATGCCAGCCTTTCTTGAGAAATTCGCCCCCCCAGCTTGTGAGCAATTCAACGTCCGGAGAGTATTCTCCTTCCTTCACTCCCTGAAGACTAGTCTCCACAAAATTGAGTATGCGCCTTTTGAAAGACTAATGTCCTTCTCTCTATATAAACAGGGTCTACTATCCCGGATATATTCTATCCTCACTGCGCCTCCAGAGGACACTAAACTCCGCTATATGTTGGAGTGGGAGGCGGATCTGTCGGAAGAATCAAGCGTATCTAGATGGCATCAGCGCTCCCAGACATTAACCAAAGGGTCATGGCAAACTACTTTGGCAGAGACTTCCATTAAAATACTCCACCGCACATATCTAGTGCCGGCCAAATTACATCACTTTTATCCAGAGGTCCCCTCTACTTGCTTTCGGGGGTGTGATGAGGAGGGCACGATGCTCCATACCTGGTGGACTTGTCCTATAGCTTCCAGGTTGTGGGGTCGCATCTGTGACTTGCTTTCAACTTTGCTGGGGTGCGCCCTCCTCCCCACACCCTCGGTCTTGCTACTTGGCGACAAACCGCCTAAATTAACAAATGCCAAATTCAAATTGGCCCAGTTTATCCTGCTTGCAGCTAGGATCCACATTGCCTCTCAGTGGCGATCCTTGTCATTGAGCTACCAAGCAGTGATTGATAGAGTCAACAAGATTTACCAATCTGAAAGGCTGTCGGCTATTCGCTCAGATACATTTGCTTTGTTTGAAAGAGTCTGGGAGCCCTGGTCGTCCTCTTCCCACTCTATTGATCTTTCCCTCTATCGTGGGCTCTGATAGTCATCCTGGATGTGTTGTGCACCGAGAGGTGGTTGTGAGGTTAAGCCCTCTTTTTCCTGGTCGCCTCCTGACACCTGACCTATGTACCCTGTAGCGGTATGTCTATTACCCCTGATTTCCTGATGCTTCTTTTATTTATGTTTTATTTTATGTATGTCTTTCTGTTCCTTATTTTATTTGTTTGGAATGTCCAAATGATTGGACTCCTCATCCTTTGTTTTAAGTGCATTATTCTGTACACCTTATTGCTGTGAAAACCTAATAAATACCATTGAAACATAAAATCGATTTTATCTTCGGTTTGGTGCGTATTATTGTCAGTCTGTAAAAGTGGCGTACTACTCGGACAACATCATTCCCAGCAGCAACCTGGGAGTCCAAGATTCATCCAGACATCCTCCCCATGCTGTTCCCAAACCATTTTTGTAGTGTTTCCATCAATTTCTGACCTTTTCCTATGAACCAGACACCCTCCCCTGTTCAGAGCAGGGGGTGCCTGGTTTTATACTCGGGTTCTCCCATTGACTTCCATTGTGCTCGGGTGCTCTGCTGAGCACCTGAGCATTCCAAAGTGTTCTACTCGAACACCCAAGGACTTTGGTGCTCGATCAACACTACTCAGTAGCCTTCACAGTTGAACACTGGCACAACACAGCGGCTGACTACCTAATTGTCCAATAATGTTACAGTGGACAATAGGTACACAGTATCACACAGTCTGCTGTTTTGTGTAGGTATACAATTGTTTCAACTGATGGTAATTATTTATTTACCCGATTTCTCAAACAATTACGAGGGGTTATACCTTGAGAGATTTTGTTTGTTATAACACCCCGAAGGTATCATTACCTCCTGAGCAACCGTAGGTATTAATTTGGATTTTACACTTTTTGACGCATAGGGTTTTCCTTCCCTATTAGTTTTAACTAAGATATTTAATAAAGATTAGTTGTCTTAGCTTTCAACGTTCCTTTTGGCAGTAAATAGCAATTTTTTTTGCAGTGATTTATATTAATAAATAACCTTGATAAAGTTAAAATTTCATTGTTTCTTCGTTTAAAAAGTTAAATGAAATAATAATTATTTTTACCAAGTGTAATTTAAATATTGAAAATGTTAAAAGAGACCTTAGGACAGCAACAGCCTAATCATATATACAAGTTTGTCTATTCTCACTTGCCTTTTGGGATTTTGAGCTGATTGAGTCATGCACATAGAACAGCCTTTTGGGCTTTCACCTTTGCATAGTGTTTGACCCCCAACATGACATGTCCTGCAGAAAGATGATTAAATTATGTTAACTCATCAGACATTATTAGCTATATATACAGTGAAATGCTTAAGGGTGTATCAGTATTAATTAAAAATTCTTAAATGATATGCAGTTTTGTAGTAAGACAAATTTAACTGCTGAATGCAGATACTGAATGAGGAAAAGTACAACTTTCATCCAAGTTTGGCATTTAAACATGTTGCTTGTTTAATGTCTGTTATCGGAAAGCTTGAGGGTTCTTTGGTCATGATCACAAGGGGTTCCCTATAAAGAAAGTCAAGATCAGATCATAAGAAGGGTCAAATAAATGATGATGTCAATCAGACAAAAAAAGGCAAAATTGTGGCCAAGTCATAGAGTGGGTAGGGTGGTAACAGCATGAGAAGCCCAAAGAATGGCCCAATGAAGTGTTGAGGTGAGATCAGCATGAGGAGACCACAGAGTGGCACAGTGACATAGTGGTGAGGTGGCAGCAGCATGAGGAGACCACAGAGTGGCACAGTGACATAGTGGTGAGGTGGCAGCAGCATAAGAAGACCACGGAGTGGCCCAGTGACATATTGGTGAGGTGGCAGCAGCATGAGGAGACCACAAAGTGGTAAGGTGGCAGCTGTATGGACAGACCACAGAGTGGCCCAGTGACATAGTGGTGAGGTGGCAGCAGCATAAGGAGACTACAGAGTGGCCCAGTGACAGAGTGGGAAGGTGGGGGGCAATATCAGTACTAGCTGAAGATGGTGGGTGGCAGTAGGAGAACCTGGCAGCAGGTGTGGCATCAGGCGGATGGCAGAATCAGAATAGTAGCTGAAGAAACAGGTCTCGTTTGATAAAGTTTAGATGTGGCACCATGGATGATCTAGTCTGATGCATCAGGCACTGGTGTTTAAAAATCCAGGCTGATCCATGCCTGATTCATTTTCACAAGGCGAGTTGTACTTGGGGTAACTATGGCCCCCACTGCACTAAATACCAGCTCTGATACCACACTGCTGGCCTGGCAGGAAAGCTTGTTCAAGGCAAACTGGGCCAGTTGCGGCCACAAATCGAGTTTGGCTGCCCAGTAGTCCAGAGGATCTTTGATGTGGGGTGGCAGGCTGCACTCCAAGTATGCCACAACCTGCTGGTTCAGGTTCTGCTTTATATCTAGCTGCTGATGCTGGTGAGTAGTTTCTTCAATAGGCGGGTGAAGAAAACTGCTCATCTGTGACTCTAGACTTAAGTTGCTGCTGATGGAGCTGGTACTGCTCCTGCTCGCCCCCCCAGCCCCCCAGCAGCCATGGCAGTGGAACATGAGCGCAGAGGCCCCCCCCGATCAAACCTGCATGAGGATGGTTGATGGCGCACATAGGCAGTGGCCAACTGACTACATAGGATGTCTCGATAGTAGTTCAGTTTGTCCGCCCTCTCAGCGGGTGTAAAAAAGGCTGCCATTTTAGACCGGTAGCGAGGGTCTAACATGGAGAGCCAGTAGTCCTCCCTCTGCCGAATGGTAACAATTCAGCTGTCACTACGCAAGCAACTAAGCATGCATAGGGCCATTTGTGCAGGTGACTCAGAGGGACTCCCTGCCTCCATCCCCACTGCATACTGCCACAGTGTGTCTGGGCCATCTGGTTCGTCCAACTCATCACCCTGTAGCTCCTCCGGCTGCTCCTGCTCCTCCTCTCCTGTCCCTATGTCGAAAAACCATCTATTTCTTTACGCATTGCTTGTGCTCGAATGTCCCCCTCCTCCTGATCCTCCTCCTCTCGGTTCAGCTGCCACAGGGCCATGTGGCCGTGAGATGTAGCCACCACATCTCCTGTCCCCTGGCCAGCCAGATTTTGCAGCATCTGTTCCAGAACATGAATCAGTGGAATGACGGTCATCCCGTAGTCCTGGTGACTGACAAATAACGTGGCCTCCTCTAAGGGCCCGAGCAAACAGCAGGTGTCACCCATGAGCTGCCACTGGCTAACATTGAAGTTACACAGGGGAGTACCTCTGTCCGCTTGGATCATCAAGAAATCGTTTATGGCTTTTCGCTGTTCATAAAATCGGTCCAACATGTGGAGGGTAGCATTCCAATGGGTGGAAACATTGCATATCACATTGCATATGTGGGGGGACCCGTTCTGCTGATGCAGCTCAAGGAGGGTGTGCTTTGTGGTGTACGAGTGGCTGAAGTGCATACAAAGTTTCCTGGCCATGTTCAGGATGTCTTGCAGATGGGGTGAAGACTTCAGGAACTGCTTTACAACCAGATTGAACACGTGCGCCATGCAGGGAGCATGGCTCAGCCCTGCTTGAAGCAGTGCCGACACCATGTTCTTCCCTTTGTCGGTCACCATGGTTCCGATTTTGAGTTGTCAAGGAGAAAGTCAGGATTTGATTTCTTCATGAAGAATGCGGAGCAATTCCTTCCCTGTTTGACTCCATTCGCCCAGGCAAACTAGGTGCAGAACAGCGTGAAACCATCGTACTCTGCACATGTGGCATGCTGGAGGAGCACTGTGAATTGTCCCTGCAGTGGAGGCTGAGAATATGGTGGAGGATGAGGAGGCAGAGGCACAGGACCAACAGCGTGAGAAAGTATAGGCGTCATCTGGCCAAGTTGCTGGGCAGGAACCATATTTACCGAGTGGGCCATAAAGGACATGTATTGTCCCTGACCGTAGTTATAGCTCAACACATCGGAGCTGCTGTGCACTTTGGCAGACACCGACAGGCTCAAGGACTGGCCCACCTTCTGTTCTACATATTTGTGCAGGGCTTGTACTGCCTTTTTGGCAAATAAATGACGGCTTGGAACTCTCCACCTCTGCTCGGCACAAGCCATTGTTTCTCTGAAAGGTACAGAGTCCACCACTTGGAAAGGGAAGGACTGCAGTACCAGCAACTTGGCCAGGAGCACATTCAGCTTCTGCACCATAGGATGACCACACGCATATTGCTGTCTCTTGTAAATTAATTTACAATTAAAAAACAAACTGAAATCTTTTAGGTAGAGGGAAGAACAAATATAAAAATAAAATAATATGGTTGCATAAATGTGCACACCCTTAAACTAATACTTTGTTGAAGTACCTTTTGATTTTATTAAAGCACCCAGTCTTTTTGGGTATGAGTCTATCAGCATGGCACATTTTGACTTGGCAAGATTTGCCCACTCTTCTATGCAAAGACACTTCAAATCTGTCGCATTGCGAGGGCATCTCCTGTGCACAGCCCTCTTCAGATCACCCCAGAGTTTTTCAATCGGATTCAGGTCTGGGCTCTGGCTGGGCCATTCCAAAACTTTAAACTTCTTCTGGTGAAGCCATTCCTTTGTTGATTTGGATGTATGCTTTGGGTCATTCTCATGCTGAAAGATGAAGTTCCTCTTCATGTTCAGCTTTCTAGCAGAAGCCTGAAGGTTTTGTGACAATATTGACTGGTATTTGGAACTGTTGATAATTCCCTCTAGCTTAACTAAGGCCCCAGTTCCAACTGAAGAAAAACAGCCCCAAAGCATGATGCTGCCACCACAATGCTTCACTGCGGGTATGGTGTTCTTTTGGTGATGTGCAGTGTTGTTTTTGCGCCAAACATATATTTTGGAATTATCGCCAAAAAGTTCAACCTTGGTTTCATCAGACCATAACACCTTTTCCCACATGCTTTTGGGAGACTTCAGATGTGTTTTTGCAAAATGTAGCCTGGCTTGGATGTTTTTCTTCATAAGAAAAGGCTTTTGTCTTGCCACTCTACCCCATAGCCCAGACATATCAAGAATACGGGATATTGTTGTCACATGTACCACACAGCCAGTACTTGCCAGGTATTCCTGCAGCTCCTTTAATGTTGCTGTAGGCCTCTTGGTAGCCTTCCAGACCAGTTTTCTTCTTGTCTTTTCATCAATTTTGGAGGGACATCAAGTTCTTGGTAATGTCACTGTTGTGCCATATTTTCTCCACTTGATGATGACTGTCTTCACTGTGTTCCATGGTATATCTAATGTCTTGAAAATTCTTTTGTACCCTTCTCCTGACTGATACCTTTTAACAATGAGATCCCTCTGATGCTTTGGAAGCTCTCTGTGGACTATGGCTTTCAGGAAAGACCAACTAGAGCAGCTGAACTTTATTTGGGGTTAATCAGAGGAACTTTAAATGATGGCAGGTGTATGCTGACTCCTATTCAACATGATTTTTAATGTGACTGCTTAATTCTGAAGATGGTGTGCACACTTATGCAACCACATTAGTTTAGTATTTTTTGTTTTCTTCCCTCCACCTAAAAGATTTCAGTTTGTTTTTCAATTGAGTGGTTGTAATGCAAGGCACCAACAAACAGACCAGTGATGAAAGCAAAAAGGTGTTTATTCACCAGAAACATAAACGTCCAGGACACTTGCTGGTAACAAGGAATAATAACAAAAAACAGGCAAGGAGATTCCAGGAATAGTCCCAACCAGTGCTGAATGATGCTGTGCACTTGGCAGTCGAGTCACTCCAGATCTTGGGTCCGCTGCAAAGGACAAAGTTCCTGGCAGTCTTCAGTCACTAGCAGTTGTGACCTATACCTGGTTGAGGGAAAATAACAGTGGGCACTGATCACCCTGAGAGACCTCCTTTTAAATGCCTGCTGACCAATCCCAGGGTGCCAAGTGTCCACTACCATAGGTGAACAATTTGCCCTGCACCTGAGTACATGGCCTAAGGCAATCACAAGTTGATTAACCCATGGCTGGCTCCCTAATCCACTTTGCTCTTGTGAGTCAGTATATTATGCGCCACTGGTCGACGAAGCGCATAAGAAGCGCGTACTCGCGACCGTGTATCCCTTTGCGAACCTGCCCTCGTGCGTACGCACGGACGCATGATTGACTCAGCGCGAGTATGCGAGCGCGTGGACCCAGATGCGGAAACGGAAGTCGCAGGAGACACCGGAGACAACCCTGGCCGCGGCGTCTTGTCACTCGCCTGGCCACTCTGTCCCCGGGACTCCGACGGTCCTCCCCTCCGATGTCCACGCGAACGCATCCCCGCACTGGCTCGCAAAGGGGTCAGCGCTGGTGCATCAGAGACACGCATAACCTGTCCCGCAACTCCACGAGGACCCCTCTTGGTTCCCCTGGAGTGCAAAGCAGGTGAGGATCTTACAGTGGTACAGTTTATAGGTCGCATTAAAGGTGGAAAAAGTTCTGGAATGATTTATCTTTTTTTGTTATAAACAATTTTTATTGTTTTAAAATATCCATACAAAATTAAATGTAAGCATACCATATCTTGAAAAGAGGCAGATTACATATATAATAGCAGTAGATTAAGTGAAAAGTAGGTATTTTGTAATCACTTTGCACAGATATTATATTCAACAGTTCAAAGATTTAGAAAGTCAAACTCGGGAACACAGGGGTATAAATCATTAATATATTGCATTACTTAAAGTGCCTATTGGGACCAGATGTGGAGAAAAGTACATCTGGTTTTAAGTTCCCAATGAGAGAGTTGCTCCAAGCGATAAAACTGATCAACTTTATTGATCCATTGGTATACTATAGGTGTCTCAGGGGAACGCCAGAATGTGGGGATCAGGAGGCAGGCTGCTGAAATCAGAAAGCTGAAAAGGGTCACTTTATGGGTGTCTTCTCCGTGGATGCCAAAGGATAAGAGAGAAATTTCAGGAGTGCAAGGAAACTTGGATCTACAAACATTATTGCTTAGTTGGAAAATGGTTTTCCACCAAGGGAGTATCGAAGGACAACTCCACCATATGTGGAAAAATGAGCCTCTACTAGCTCCACATCTCCAGCACTAGTCTGAAATATTGGGGTAAAAAAGAGAAATTTTGTCCGGAGTCCTGTACCATCTAGACAGTACTTTATATCCATTTTCTTGCACCCAGACACGACGTGAAAGTTTATGGGGCGTATTAAAGAGTTTAGTAATCTCTGACTGGGAGAATTGTCTTCCCAAGTCTTTCTCCCATAAGCCTATTACAGCTGGTTTGACATCCGAGGAAGAAGATAAGTTTTTTTATATAGGGTGGAAATCAGTTTGAAAAGGTATTTGGCAGTGGTCAACAGGTTTTCAAACCACTCTGGAGGTGTCTGGGTGTTAATTGATTTAGCTCTGAGAGCAATTTCTCTTCTGAGAAAACTGAAAAATAAAGTGTGAGAGATATGGACATTAAGACTCTCTTTAAGTAATGGTTCATAAAAACACAACCATTTTCATCCAGCAAATCAGTTATTAGCATGGAAGAAGATCTGACACCAAAGGGACAAGAGTCTCTCAGTTATCTTGGAGCGAGGGAGATTATGTCACTGACTTGAAGGAGAGGTGAAGATAGGGTCAGGGCACGATGGCTGGAGGAGAACCACTTCCACACCTTTATAGTGGTGCGTATTATGGGATTTAGGATAGAAGAGATGGCGGGGAGTGGCCTGCCCGCCAGCAAAAGGGCCCTGGAAGTAGAGGGGAGGAATGTATTTTACAGTAAAAGCCAATGTTGTGATGGGAGGGTCAGAGCCAATCGATTACTCTACTTAAATGTATAGCCTTCATATATAGGTCAGGGAGACCTAGTCCAACAACGTGTCTGGGTTTAGTTAAGGTCGAGAAGGATAATCTGGGCTTTTTCCTCTGCCAAATGAACTGACGAATGTGAGAATTCAAAGACCTAAAGAAAGACCTTGGTATAGAAATTGGGAAAACCTGCAGGAGGTAGGTGAGTCTCGAGATCACCAAGGACATCACCAAATTCTTTCTACCAAACAGGACAAGTAAGGATAATCCAGAGAGTCCAACTGAGCAACAATGGCTGCCAGGAGGGGGGTATAGTTAAGGTGAAATAAGTCTGGCAGATGGGAGGTTAATTTGATGCCCAAATAAGTTAGGTGTCGGGAGGTCCAATTGAATGGGCAATTTAGTTGGAGAGCTGAAGTATGAGTGGAGGAGAGGCCAATATGTAGGATTTAAGACTTTTGTGGGTTTACTTTAAAGTTAGAGATGAAGGCCAAATCTTTTGAAGAAGGAAGTTATTAAGGGCATAGACTTAGTAGGATTTGTAGTGAGAATCAAGAGATCGTCAGAAAAAGCAGCTAGTTTGAATTCTTGTGATCCTATCTTCAATCCAATCATGCCCTCTTCTTGTCTCAAGGCTTGTAATAGGATGAGGATGGATTAGGTTAGGAAGGAAGGATTGAAGTCTAGTGACTAGCTTTTTTGCAAGGAGTTTTAAGTCTATGTTTAGTTAGGATATAGGACGATAGTTTGCGCAAGATGTGGGGTCTTTGCCTTCTTTGGAAATTATTGTGATTAATGCATTGGTCATATCAGATGATAAAGGTTGGTTATGTAGAACGAGATTACAAACGGAAAGCAAATGAGGGAGCAGGGAATTTTGGAAAGTGGTATAATAAACAGTTGGGAAGCTGTCTGGGCCGGGGCATTTGCCTTTTGGGGTATTCTTAAGAGCATTAGTAAGTTCTGTAATTGAAAATGGTTTTGCTAATGCATCACGTTGGGTAGGAGATAAAGTTGGCAGATTTAATTTGTCTAAGAAGGCATTAATAGATGAGTCTCTATTTGGAGTGTCTTGCTTTCCACTAGAATGTGGTAGATTATACAGAGCTTCATAGAAGAGTCTAAACTGCTCGGCGATGGCCTCTGAGGAGAAGAGTTGGAATCCTTGAGGGGATTTAATGAAAGTTACATGCCTTGCTAGTTTTTTTTTATATGCCTGATGCGTTGCATCATGAATTTTGAGGCTTTATTGCCATGAGCGAAGAACTTATGTTGGGAGGATAAATAATATTTGGCTGCTTTTATATTTAGGAGGTTTTTGAGCTCTGTCCAGAGCGGTATGGTCAGATAGGTAGTGGGCTGCAAGGGATTTCTTATGGAGTGATTCTAAATTGTGAATCTGGTCTAGGAGAGAGGAGAGGTGTTTGTCTGCTTGTTTCTTTAAAAAGGAGCATTTGCTGATAAAGTGACCGCTAATAAACACTTTGTGAGCATCCCATAAGACTTGGGGGGATGTATCAGGTTTATTGTTAATGTTAAAGTATTTATCTAAAATATTTCCTGTGGCCTTCTTTGCTCAGTATGGATTCATTTAGTCTCCAAATACAGTCATGTGAAAAAATTAGGACACCCTTTGAAAGCATGTGGTTTTTTGTAACATTTTTAATAAATGGTTATTTCATCTCCGTTTCAACAATACAGAGAGATTAAAGTAATCCAACTAAACAAAGAAAACTGAAGAAAAGTCTTTTCAAGATCTTCTGTAAATGTCATTCTACAAAAATGCCTATTCTAACTGAGGAAAAAGATAGGACACCCTCACATGTATTCCCTCTTAAATTGGCTCAGATCTCACACAGGTATATCACACCAGGTGCACATAATTAGTAGATCGTTACTCTGCATGTTGAATGAGGCTTGCCCTATTTAAACCTCAGACATTTAGTTTGGTGTGCTCCTGACTGTTGAAGTGAGAGTGAGCACCATGGTGAGAGCAAAAGAGCTGTCAGAGGACTTCAGAAAAAAGATTGTAGCAGCCTATGAGTCTGGGAAGGGATTTAAAAAGATCTCAAAAGATTTTGAAATCAGCCATTCCACTGTCCGGAAGATAGTCTACAAGTGGAGGGCTTTCAAAACAACTGCCAACATGCCCAGGACTGGTCGCCCCAGCAAGTTCACCCCAAGAGCAGACCGCAAGATGCTAAAAGAGGTATCCAAAAACCCTACAGTGTCATCTCGAGAACTACAGCAGGCTCTGGCTACTGTTGATGTAGAAGTACATGCCTCTACAATCAGAAAGAGACTGTACAAGTTTAACTTGCATGGGAGGTGTGCAAGGAGGAAACCTTTGCTTTCCAAGAGAAACATCGAGGCCAGACTGACATTTGCCAGCGATAAAGTTGACAAACACCAGGACTTCTGGAATAATGTTCTTTGGACAGATGAGTCCAAAATTGAATTATTTGGACACAACAGCAGAGGACATGTTTGGCGTAAACCAAACACAGCATTCCAAGAAAAGAACCTCATACCAACTGTGAAGCATGGAGGTGGAAGTGTCATGGTTTGGAGCTGCTTTGCTGCAGCAGGACCTGGTCAGCTCACCATCATAGAATCCACGATGAATTCTACTGTGTATCAGAAGGTGCTTGAAGAACATGTGAGACCATCAGTTAGAAAATTAAAGCTGAAGCGGAACTGGACCATGCAACATGACAATGACCCAAAACATACTAGTAAATCAACCAAAGATTGGCTGAAAAAGAAGAAATGGAGAGTCCTGGAATGGCCAAGTCAAAGTCCAGATTTGAATCCCATTGAGATGCTGTGGGGTGACTTGAAAAGGGCTGTACGTGCAAGAAACCCCTCAAACATCTCACAGCTGAAAAAGTTCTGCATTGAGGAGTGGGGTAAAATTTCCTCAGACCGATGTCGAAGACTGGTAGATGGCTACAAGAACCGTCTCACTGCAGTTATTTCAGCCAAAGGAGGTAACACTCGCTATTAGGGGCAAGGGTGTCCTATCTTTTTCCTCAGTTAGAATAGGCATTTTTGTAGAATGACATTTACAGAAGATCTTGAAAAGACTTTTCTTCAGTTTTCTTTGTTTAGTCGGATTACTTTAATCTCTCTGTATTGTTGAAACGGAGATGAAATAACCATTTATTAAAAATGTTACAAAAAACCACATGCTTTCAAAGGGTGTCCTAATTTTTTCACAAGACTGTAGGAGTCCTACCTGGTTCAGATGGTGAACGTAAGGAGCAGAAGACAGGGGAGTGGTCTGAGATGGTGATACTTCCGATCCTCGCATCTGCACATAGATGTATTTGTTCTTTAGGCGTAAATATATAGTCAATTCTACTGTAGGAATGCCCTGGAGCAGAATAAAAGGAGTAATCAATACACGTAGGATTAAGACATCTCCATATGTCAATGAGTCCTAAGTCATATAATCTGGAGTTTAGTTTTTTCAAATTCCTGGCAGAAAAGGAAGATCTCTTGGAGGAAGTATCAATAAGGGGTTGTAGAGCGACATTAAAGTCACCCGCTAAGACAAGTGTTCCCTCCTGCATGGTCTCCACGAAGATCAAAACAGACAGTAGCCATGTTATTTGATCAGAGTTTGGAGCGTAAATATTGACAAATGTATACAACGTAGGACCAATGTGGCCTTTTAAAATAATATATCTGCCGTCGGGATCTTGCTTGTGTGTAGAATAGGTAAAGGGGACATCTTTCCTAAACCCCACACTCACTCCCCTAGAGGCTGCACCATCCATCCCACAATGATACCAATTCGGATAGTTAGAAACAGAAAGGTCTGGATATTTATCGTGTTTGTAGAGGGTTTCCTGGAGGAAGATTATAGAACATTTTTCTTTCCATAGGAGAGAAAATATTTGAGATCTTTTAAAGGGATCTAAGTCCCTTTACATTATAAGACGCTAATTTGAGATCTGTCATGATAAATAAAGGAAAAAAGTTTTGATGGGAGACAAACCCCACACCGCAGTGGAGCTGTGGACGGGCATGGAGCAAGAGACCGATGAGTCCAATAGAAAGAGAGAATCCAGCTTCTTGTGGAGTAAAAAATAGTTCTTTATTGGCTCATCATATAAAATCCACCAAAATCACAGGAAAAAGGTGTAGTAACATGTTTCGGGCTACAGAATCCAGCCCTTCATCAAGAGACCGATGAGTGGTTGGTGCCAGTGAGCCTCAAGCCCGGCCTGGTGGTGTGCGATAATGGGGGCGAAATCTCGATGCAGCTCTGGGCCTAGCCGGTTGGACGCACATCCCTTGCCTGGCGCAATGGGTGAATTTGGTGGTGCAGAAATTCCTGAAAAATTATCCCAAAGTGTCAGAGCTGCTGCAGAAAGTGCGGGCTGTCTGTGCGTGCTTTCGGCATTCTCACTCTGCTGCTGCTCGCCTGTAAGCGCTGCAGCGTAACTTCGACCTTCCCGCTCACCGCCTCATATGCGACGTGCCCACAAGGTGGAACTCCACCTTGCACATTTTGGCCAGACTGTGCGAGCAGCGGCAGGCGATAGTGGAGTTTCAGCTGCAGCACACACGGGTGAGTCACTCTGCAGAAAAGCACCACTTCACCACCAATGAGTGGGCCTCCATTCGAGTACTCCACCAACATGGCCAGTGCCGATGACGTCGTTCTCAGCATTACTATCCCACTTCTATGCTTCCTTGAAAAAACGCTCCGGGCGATGATGGAAGAGGATGTGGCACAGGAGGAGTAGGAAGAGGGATCATTTACAAGGGTTTCAGGCCAGTCATTCACAAGTGTCTACGAGGGTGGGTTCCTGCACCAACATATGCCAGGTACACAATTGTTATGCCAGGGCACAGTTCTGGAGGATGATGAGGTGGAAGATGAGGTGGAGGAGATGGAGGAGGAGGCACCCAAACCAGCTCATGGGCATCACTGGTGCATGGCTGGGGGGATACAGAGGACACAGACGATACACCTCCCACAGAGGACAGCTTCTTGTTGCCTCTGGGCAGCCTGGCACACATGAGCGATTACATGCTGCAGTGTCTCCGCAATGACCGCCGAGTTGGCCACATTCCAACTTGTAGTGATTACTGGGTGGCCCCGCTGCTGGACAAGGTACCATCCTTAATTCCATCACTGGAGCGTGATTGGAAGATGCGCGAGTACAAGCGCACGTTGGTAGATGCGCTGCTGGTGGCATTCCCACCTGACAGCGGGGGCACAGTGGAAACACAAGGTGAAGGCAGAGGAGGAGGAAGAGGTCGCCAACGCAGCTGGCGCACCGCTAGCACCTTAGAATGCAGGGTTAGCATGGCCAAAATGTGGAAAAGCTTTGTCAGCACGCCACAACCACCAGCACCACCAGCTGATATGGAACGTATTAGCAGGAGGCAGCATTTCAGCAACATAGTGGAGCAGTATCTGTGCACACGCCTACACGTACTGACTGATGGGTCTGCCCCCTTCAATATCTGGGTCTCCAAATTGGGCACATGGCCTGAGCTTTCCCTTTACGCCTTGGAGGTGCTGGCCTGCCCTGCAGCCAGTGCAATGTCTGAACGTGTGTTTAGCAAGGCAGGGGGCATTATCCAAGACAAGCGCAGCCGCCTGACCACAGCCAATGTGGACAAGCTCACGTTCATTAAAATGAACCAGGCATGGATCCCACAGGACTTGTCCGTACCTTGTGCAGAATAGACTTGTATACGGACCTCACCCAGTCATTGTTATACTCCAGCCCATTTTTTTTATTGTTTTATTTTTTATATTTCCCAATGTTTTGGGGTGTTCCCTAATTTAAACAACAGAAAAAAAAAACAGGGTTGGCTACCTCCTCCACCTCCGCTTTCACCTACACCGCCACGTCCACCACCTCCTCAACCTCCTACTCCATATGGACCTCCACCTCCTAGATCAAGATTATTATTATTTTTTTACGTATTTTATGTTATTTTAAGTCATTGCACTATCCACATTTGTTTGCTGAGCACTTGTAATGCTCTTAAGCACATTTTGCTGCCTTTGCAGTGAAATATAATCAGTAAATACAACTTTGACACTTTGACATTGTGAAAAATTAGGCCAGTCATCAGGCTGGTCATTCACAAGTGGCTCGGTCCCTGCACCAACATAGGCCAGGTACACAATTGTACAGCCAGGGCACATGTGCAATACACCATTTTTACACCCATGACACAGAAAAATAATTTATCTGTATGTTCAATCTGTGGCTGACCTTCCTACAGCGATTTTTTTTGTGGGCACAATGCAACATGTAAAATAAATATAAATAATTTAATACTTAATCCATTTTTTTGTGAAGTACACATGCACCTGCATATGTGCCAAGGACAATAATATAGTTAATCCATCTGAGTTCAGGGGTTGACATATTTGCATATTTGGCTGTGATATACCACTGCTCTACATAGTGGACAGGGAAATAAATTTCACTAATTCGTCTGTTACATTGTTGCGTGACATTCACCAATTTGTGGCTGTGATATACCCCTGATACAAACTACAAATTGGCGTGGTATTAAAAAGCAGGAAGTGCTCAACCCCATATGCAGTGGTGCATCTATACCGGGGGGGGGGGGGGGGGGGGGGGGGGGGGGGGGGGGGGGAGATCCTGCACTTGTGGCCCGTTGCTAATGGCAATCTCCAGCAAAAATGCATACAATGGAGGATGCCTGCAGCGGACCACAAGTACCACAATGGACATCCTACACAGGATAGCAATTGTGTGGATGTGATAAGCAGTCAAAATAACATAACAAAAACAAAGACAGGTGCACTCTGCGGTCTTACTAACCCTCGTACTGGTGTAAAATTGAGAATTAGCCAACATATCCTGCTTGAAGGACATGTCTGAGCCCGAGCACCGCGCCAAGGTTTCTCAAGTAGCTCGGGACCTAACGCTCAACCTTTGACTGCTTATCACATCCACACAATTGCTATCCTGTGTAGGATGTCCATTGTGGTACTTGTGGTCCGCTGCAGGCATCCTCCATTGTATGCATTTTTGCTGGGGATTGCCATTAGCAACGGGCCACAAGTGCAGGATCTGCCCCCCCCCCGGTATAGATGCACCACTGCATATGGGGTTGAGCACTTCCTTCTTTTCTAATACCACGCCAATTTGTAGTTTGTATTTTGTATTTTTGGAGGTGTAGAAACTCCTAGTCTGAATGTGCCTTTATTTACATCTACAGGCAGCATTCTGGTGCACATGTGAGGCCCGGGTAATATCAGCCAGTCTTGGGTGGGGCTCAGAGCTCTCCCCCTCCTCCCATTGTATGCATGGTCACATGCTGGAGGTTACTGGGAGATTGCTTTGAGTCGGACCTTGCACACCTGTAATTCGCCCACTGGCTCCTGGTATTGCCCATACGGCCCAGGCAGGGGCGTAGCTAGAAATGCATGGGCCCCATAGCAAAAAAAAATTATGGCCCCCCCCCTGTGCCATCCACAGATCCCCCTCCCCTAAATAGTGCCATCCACAGATCCCCCTCCCCTAAATAGTGCCATCCACAGATCCCCCTCCCCTAAATAGTGCCATCAACAGATCCCCCTCCCCTAAATAGTGCCATCCACAGATCCCCCTCCCCTAAATAGTGCCATCCACAGATCCCCCTCCCCTAAATAGTGCCATCAACAGATCCCCCTCCCCTAAATAGTGCCATCCACAGATCCCCCTCCCCTAAACAGTGCCGTCAACAAATCTCCCTCCCCTAAATAGTGCCATCCACAGATCCCCCTCCCCTAAACAGTGCCATCCACAGATCCCTCATCCCCTAAACAGTGCCATCCACAGATCCCCTCCCCTAAACAGTGCCATCCACAGATCCCCCTCCCCTAAACAGTGCCATCCACAGATCCCCGTCCCCTAATCAGTGCCATCAACAGATCCCCCCTCCCCTAAACAGTGCCATCCACAGATCCCTCTCCCCTAAACAGTGCCATCCACAGACCCCCCTCCCCTAAACAGTGCCATCCACAGTATCAGGTGCCGCTCTCTCCCCCCGCTATGTGCCAGTATCAGGTGCCAACCCCCCCCCCCCAACAGTGCCTCCCCTAAACAGTGCCATCCACAGATCCCTCATCCCCTAAACAGTGCCATCCACAGATCCCCTCCCCTAAACAGTGCCATCCACAGATCCCCCTCCCCTAAACAGTGCCATCCACAGATCCCCGTCCCCTAATCAGTGCCATCAACAGATCCCCCCTCCCCTAAACAGTGCCATCCACAGATCCCTCTCCCCTAAACAGTGCCACCCACAGACCCCCCTCCCCTAAACAGTGCCATCCACAGTATCAGGTGCCTCTCTCTCCCCCCGCTATGTGCCAGTATCAGGTGCCCCCCCCCCCCCCCCCAGGTGCCAGTATCAGGTGCCAACCCCCATGTGCCAGTATCAAGTGCCAACCCCCATGTGCCAGTATCAAGTGCCCCCCACACCCCCCATGGCAGTAACAGTCGAGTATTAAAAAAATAAACACTTCTACTTACCTCCATGTCAGCGATGCGATGAAAAAATATGAGACTTCTACTGTTATAGCTGGCTAAGTGTACATCTATACACATGACAGCTGCTCATATATAGAGATATAGCAGAGCTGAGTGTGCTGGGACAGCTGTCATATAGAGATATAGCAGTGCTGGGTGTTTTTTTTCAAGCAGTTGCAATGCCTCCTTTATGGCTGTGAGGGTTAATGCTTTGCCTCTGATACACTGATACATTGGAGGTTGTGGGTTCGAATCCCAGACACATCAGGAGACTTTAGAATACAGTAAGATTAGATCACATTAGCAAGGGGGCTTGAACATTAAGACTGCTGCTGTGAAGGGGCCCTGAACATTAAGACATCGATATTTAACTAACTTGAAAATAAACTGTCGGGACCCGAAGCAGCTGCTTTCCCGGTAGTTACGCCACCTCCTGGCTGCCTGTGTGTAGTGTCTCTGTGTAGTGTCTGTGTGTGTTAATAAAAATAAATTAAAAAAAACTGAATGCGGTCCGGACGGGCCCCCAGTGGCGTAGGGCCCCATAGCCACTGCTATGGTTGCTATGGCGATCCCTACGCCACTGGGCCCAGGTAGGTTTATTGTTAGGTCCCGAGCTACTTGAGAAACCTTGGCGCGGTGCTCGGGCTCAGACATGTCCTCCAAGCAGGATATGTTGGCTAATTCTCAATTTTACACCAGTACGAGGGTTAGTAAGACTGCAGAGTGCACCTGTCTTTGTTTTTGTTATGTTATTGTGATATACCCCTGCTCTACATAGCGGACAGGGAAATAAATTTCACTAATTCGTCTGTTACATTGTCGGGTGACATTCACCAATTTTTGGCTGTGATATACCCCTGTTCTACATAGCGGACAGGGAAATAAATTTGGCAAATGCGTCTGTTACATTGTTGGGTGACACATTTTCATCTTTTGTGTGTGTAATCTCTTTTTATTATAAGAAAATTGCACATATTGATCATAAACAGAGGTGTACAACAAAGCGTATAATAACAGTGTCAGTTTATCAATACCGTATAACACCAAAACAGCACAAACCAATATATTCTATAAATCTGAATGTATCCAGTCTCACATAAGGTCAATACAGTTCTACTATGCTGAATAAAATCTTTTGTCATTACTGGGGTAATTACCCTACTTCACAGGCTGAAGGAGAACTGTGTACTCTCAGAGCAGACCGATTCATATAACAATAATGGATAGGGAAAGGGAAGGTGTGAACCCAGATGAATGAGGAATATGATAAGTATAAGCAAATTAGACTACTATCTAGAAAAGCGAGATAGAGTTTACCTACAAACGTTAAGCACGAGAGTGAGGCATTCGTATCACCTGTCAGAGTGGGCAAGGGGGCCGAACTTGTCAGAGTTCACTAATCAATGAACCTACAGCAAATGTTGTAACAACTACAACTCTCACCTACCGAACACAGACCAAGGAAGCATCTACCAAATTAGGGGGTGAGGCTACCGTATGACGAATGAATATGCTTCTCTTTAATATGGTTCAGCCTTGGACTCCAGATTTTAAGAAAAGACTCTCTATTTTTATTTTCCCATCCCGCCAATTCTTCCATGCAAAGTAGATTATGCATTTTGTCATACCACATTACGATGGTTGGAGGATCTGTGTTTCGCCATTTCAAGGGTATGAGGAGTTTGGCTCCAGTAATCATATGAGTGGTTAGGTTAGTTTTTCTTGGTCTGAAATCTCCCTCAGGCTTCCAAAGGAGAACTAAAAGGGCAGATAATTTTAATTTGGTGAAGCAAATTTTGTTGATGGTGTCCTCTACATCCCTCCAAAAGTGATGTAGTGCTGGGCACGACTACCATATGTGTGAGATAGAACCAGTGCTCATATTGCAGTGCCAACATTGATCTGTGGGCAACAGGCGAATCTTATGCAGGAATTCCGGCGTTCGTTACCACCTGGAAAGAATCTTATAAGAGTTCTCCTGCACTCTCACGCATCTGGAGAAGCCGTGAGAGTGAATTTTTATATTTTGCGCTAGAAAGTTCATTTGGAGCCTACGCTGCATTTTTGACAGTCCAATAAAACCATGAAATACTGATGTAACATTGTTGGTTGAAGAAATAACACTTTTTGTGCTAGATAGTACATTTGCAGCCTGCGCTGCATTTCTGGCAGTCAAATAAAACCAGTAAATACTGCTGTTATATTGCTGTTTGACAAATTCAAATTTTTTTTGGACAGTAAAGTATTTGTATTAAATTCAACTGTCACACTGTTATGTGACCTCAAGAAATTTTTTCTCTTTATGACACCGTCACAGCCTTACTGTCAGTGAACTTAATTGTTGACTATTGGCGGTTACATTGTTGCCTAACATAAACCATCTATTAGTTTGGTGGGTGAACGCAAAGAATGAGGAGAGCGTCAAATAAGGGACGTGGCCCTGGTCGTGTTGCTGATGGTGTTGGTGGAGCTTCTGTTGAAGGTAGAGGACATGGTCGATCTGTGCCAGCTACACGCACAAGTGAAACACGTTCCTCAGGTGCGAGTAGGCGACAGAACCTTCAGCGTTATTTGGTAGGCCGAAATGCGGCTCTACAAATGGTGAGGCCAGAACAAGTACAGGCGATAGTAGATTGGGTGGCTGAGAGTGCCTCCAGTTCCTTCACATTGTGTCCCACCCAGTCCCCTGCTGAAAGATCAGTGTTGGCACCTGCAGCCCATGGCCATCAGTCTTTCACCTCATTCCCTTGCAAATCAGGCAAGCAGTCTGAGCCCCAAGTCAGGCAGCAGTCTCGTATGCTTTTTGATGACTCTGCTGGCAGGGTTTCCGTGGGCCATCCATATAGCCCTGCCCCAGAAGTGGAAGAGATTCAGTGCACTGATGCCCAACCACTTATGTTTCAGGCTGAGGCCATGGGAAGACCACCGCAGCACGTCTCTGATGATGACGAAACACAGGTGCCAATTGCTGCGGCTTTCTGCAGTCTGCAGACCGACAAGGAGGGCAGAGGTAAAGAGTGGGTGGAAGATGATGTGGAGGATGATGAGGTACTAGACCCAACATGGAATCAAGGTCATGCGAGTGACGTGTGCAGTTTGGAGGAAAAGGCGGTGGTCGCACAGAGGCACCAGCACAGCAAAAGACGGAGCAGGGTGCAAAAGCTTCTGTTACATTATTGGGTGACATTTTACCATTTTTGCAGTCAATAAACCCCTTCTCTGCATAGGTGACAGGGACCTAAATTTCTAAACATCGTCTGTTGCATTTTCAGGTGACATTTTACCATTTTTGCCGTATACAAACCCCTGCTCTGCATAGGTGACAGGGACCTAATTTTTGTAAAATTGTCTGTTCCATTGGTGGGTGACATGAACCTAGTTTTGGGGTGAATAAACCCCAGCTCGGCATAGGTGACAGGGACATAAATTTCTAAAAATCGTCTGTTACATTCTTGGGTGACATTTTACCATTTTTGCAGTATAGAAAATCCTGCTCTGTATAGGTGACAGGGACCTAAATTTCTAAAAATCCGTCTGTTACATTGATGGTTGACATTAACCTATTTTTGCTGTATACAAACTCCTGCTCTGCATAGGTGACAGGGACCTAATTTTTGTAAAATTGTCTGTTCCATTGATGGGTGACATGAACCTAGTTTTGGGGGGAATAAACCCCAGCTCGGCATAGGTGACAGGGACATAAATTTCTAAAAATCGTCTGTTACATTCTTGGGTGACATTTTACCATTTTTGCCGTATACAAACCCCTGGTCTGCATAGGTGTCAGGGACCTAATTTTAGTAAAATCGTCTGTTCCATTGGTGGGTGACATGAACCCAGTTTTGCCGTGAATAAACCCCTGCTCTGCATAGGTGAAAGGGACCTAATGTTCTAAAAATCGTTGGTTACATTCTTAGGTGGGGTAAAATTGCAGTATACAAACCCCTGCTCTGCATAGGTGACAGGGACCTAATTTTTGTAAAATTGTCTGTTCCATTGGTGGGTGACATGAACCCAGATTTGGCGTGAATAAGCCTTTGCTCTGCATAGGTGACAGGGACCAAAATTTCTAAAAATCGTCTGTTACATTCTTGGGTGACATTTTACAATTTTTGCCATATACAAACCCCTGCTCTGCATAGGTGACAGGGACCTAAATTTCAAAAATTCGTCTGTTACATTGATGGTTGACATTAACCCTTTTTTGCCGGTGAAAAACCCCTGCTCTGCATTGCTGACAGGGAACTAAATTTAGTAAAAACGTCTGTTACTGATCGGAAGATGCGCGACTACAAGCGCATGATGGTCGACGCGCTGCTGCTGATGGCATTGCCACCTGACAGTGGGGGCTCAGTGGAAGCACAAGGTGAAGGCTGAGGAGGATGAAGAGGTCGCCAACGCAGCTGGGGCACCGCCAGCACCTCAGAAGGGTTAGCATGGCAGAAATGTGGAAAAGCTTTGTCAGCATGCCACAACAACCAGCACCACCAGCTGATATGGAACGTCTTAGCAGGAGGCAGCATTTGACCAACATGGTGGAGCAGTATGTGTGCACACGCCTACACATGCTAACTGATGGGTCTGCTCCCTTCAACTTCTGGGTCTCCAAATTGGGCACATGGCCTCAGCTTGCCCTTTACACCTTGGAGGTGCTGGCCTTCCCTGCAGCCAGTGTATTGTCTGAACGTTTGTTTAGCACCGCAGGAGGGGGTTATCACAGACAAGCGCAGCCGCCTGTCCACAGCCAATGTGGACAAGCTCACGTTCATTAAAATGAACCAGGCATGGATCCCACAGGACTTGTCCGTACCTTGTGCAGAATAGACATGTATACCGGCCTCACCCAGTCATTCTTATACTCCAGCGCACATTCTCTTTGTTTTATTTTTATATTTCCCAATGTTTTGGGGTCTATCCAAATTTAAAAATAATAATAATAAAAATAAAAAAAAAACTGTGTTGGCTACCTACTCCTCCTCCACCGCCGCTTCCACCTACACCGCCACATCCACCGCCTCCTCAACCTCCTACTCCATATGGACCTCCTCCTCCTAGATCATGCGTCTATGCCTTTCCATTACTTTTTTAGAGCCATTTTAGTGCTCCAAAGTTCGGGTCCCCATTGACTTCAATGGGGTTCGGGTCCGGGGTCAAGTTCGGGTCCCGAACTCAAACTTTTTTGCGAAGTTCGGCCGAACCTGTCGAACCCGAACTTCTAGGTGTCCGCTCAACTCTATATGTGCGATTTTACACTGGAGGTAACTGGGAGCTGCTGGCTGTGTGTTGGACTTTATGCACCTATCATAAATTGTCCATACGGCATTGGTAGATTAGCGTTAGGGCCCATGCCACATTGAGATACCTTGATTTGGTGCGCAGGCTCCAGTATGTTCTTGATATAAGAATATATTTGCAAAAGTCTCATGTTAATATCAGTGTGAGGGTTTAGACTAATATTGTTAATTGCATCTACCATTGTAGTGTACCATTTTCAGTGATTTTCTTTTTCTTATAAGCCCCATCTGCACATTTATTTGTCTTACATGTGGTCCGTTGCGGGCATCCTCCATTGTATGCATTTTTTGCTGGGGATTCTGTTGGAAATGGACCACATGAGCAGGATTTCCCCCCGCCCCCAATTAGTAATGCTCTACAGCATATGGGGTTTTGAGCATTTTATGCTTTTAAGATCTGTGAAGGAGGTTTTTGTGGTAAATGTGGTCCACTGCCAGCATCCTCCATTGTATGCATTGTACGCTGCCAGCATCCTCCATCCTCCATTGTATGCATTGTATGCATTATTGCTGGGTATTGCTGTTACCAACGGAGCACATGGGCAGGATTTGCACCCTCGGGTAAATATGCGCTACAGTATTAGGGGTTCTGAGCATCTTTTGCCTTTTGACCACTTTATTCAGAGATTTTGTTCATATCCCAACTGCCATACTACACACGGTCACATGTCCCTTATCAGCCAATAGAAGCTCGCAAGTCCTTAGTCTCCACATACACACAGTTTTACACCAGGTTTCCATAACAACCCAGCCATTTTTATTCACTGTTGTAGGTCAGCTTTAAAGGGGCATGGCGCTGTGAATGACACTGGGAGCAGAGTGATGTGGAGGTCACAGTTAAGGGGGCAGGTAGGGTGGCCATTCAGGCCACCCTCAAAAGACAGACTTAAAAACCCTGCCTCTGTTCCTGCTAAGGTTAGGCCACGCCCCCCACTTCACAGCCGACGGGTATTGAAAAAATAAAGGTAAAAATCAACTTCTACCAGCTGCAGGGGTGGGAGGGAGGTTGAATTTCTCCCTGCAGCTCATGCTCAGACAGTACAGTGCTGCTGTCTGAGAGTGAGCTGTTCAAAAGGACATCCCTGTGTCCATCCAGGCCCTCCGCCGAACAGAGGACAGGGAGTCTGAAAGCCAGACTGTCTGCCCTAAACCGGACCTCTGGCTACCCTAGGGTCAGGTTGCTGTGGAGGTCACAGTTAAAGGGTTGGTCCACTATGCAGGTCAGTGTTAAGGGACAGATTGATGTAGAGGCCACTGTTAAAGGGGTGGGGTGTTGTGGAAATCACTGTTAAGGAGATGGGGTACTGTGGAAGTCACTCATAAAAGGTCATTGGCTGTGGAGGTCACTGTTAAGGGGGTGAGATGCTGTGGAGGTCACTGTTAAAGGGGCGGGTACTGTGTAGATCTCTGTTAAGGGGGAAGGGAATGGTGGAGGTCACAGTTAAGGGGACGGTCCGCTAAGGAGGTCAGTATTAAGGGGCGGGTGCTTTAGAGGTCACTGTTAAAGGGCGGGGTGTTGTAGAAGTCACATTTTAAGGGAATCAAGCTCTGTGGAGGTCACTTTTAAGGGGGCGGGTTATTGTGTAAATCACTGTTAACAAGAAGGGGTACTATGGAGGTTACTAATAAAGGGGTG
The DNA here is from genome assembly GCF_905171765.1 of Bufo bufo. Lineage (NCBI taxonomy): Eukaryota > Metazoa > Chordata > Amphibia > Anura > Bufonidae > Bufo > Bufo bufo. The sequence goes on from NC_053392.1 coordinate 192,439,705, forward strand.
GCCACTGTGGAGGTCACTGTTAAATGGGAGGGCACTATAAATGTTACTGTTAAGGTGGCAGGCCCCTGTGGAGGTAACTGTTAAGGGAGGAGGGGACTGTGGAGGTCACTGTTAAGGCAGCAGGGTACTGTGAGGTCACTGTTAAGGGAGCGGGGTACAGTGAAGGTCACTCTTAAGGGAGTGGGGTACTGTGGCAGTCACTGTTGAAGGGGCAGTCACTGAAAAGGTCTCTGTTAAGGGGACCGGGAATGGTTGAGGTCAGTTAAGGGGACTGTAACCTATGGTGTGATGACAGGCAGGCGGCGGGCTTCCATCCCCTTGCGCTGCCGGCGGTCCCCGTTCTCACGGCAGCCCGGACACTCGCTGCGTCCGGCTGCGCTTCCCAGCTCACGGCGTCTCCGCTGTCATGGTGACGGGGGACGCGGTACGTCCGGTCGCACTCCTCATGCAGGAGTGGTCGGCGTTTCCCGTCACCATAGGAACCAGGTGGGGCTGAGCGCCAAGCTAGGCACTCGGCGCTCAGCTACTGTCAGGGAGGAGGGGTCATATGACGCTGGCCACGTCACATGATCCCTTTCCTCCACTATTTAAACAGGCAACCTGCTGGCTACAGGTTGCCTGTGATTTCGTCACTTGGGCTGTGTGTATAATATATTATCATCTTACTTGACCTCTGGTATTTGACCTTGATTGTTTCCTGACCTCCCTTCTGCCTGCTCCCTGGTTACTGACGCTATCTCTCGGATTGGACCTTGGCTCGTTTTCGGATTTGTCTCCTGCCTCCTCCCTTGTATTGACATGACCTCCCGGACCGACCTCGGCTAGTTGACCCGCCATTGCCTATCCCATTACTGGGTATCTTTGTCTTGTCCCATTCCATGTTTGTCCGTTTGCCTACGTCTCGTATACCGCTCTCTGCCTTGCTGTCCAGTTCCTCTCTGTCTCTATCCTCTCTACTTGCACTTACGTAGGGCAGGGACTGTCGCCCAGTAGCGCCCCATCACCTAGGGCGGGTGGTGCAAGTAGTCAGGGACAGGGTTGAGGGTGGCAGTCAAGGGGGTGCACTTCCTCTCTACCTTCCTTCCTGTGACATATGGTCAGTGTTAAGGGGCAGGTGCTGTAGAGGTCACTGTTAAGGGGGAGGGCCCCTGTGGAGGTCACTGTCAAGAGGGTGGGGTGCTGTGGAACCCACTGTTAAAGGGCCAAGCTGCTGTAAAGGTCAAAGTTAAGGGGGTAGGCTGCTGTGAAGGTCCCATTTTAAGGAGACGGGGCACTGTGGGGGGTCAGTGTTAAGGGGTGGGGGGCTGTGTAGGTCACTGTTATAGTGCATACTGTTGATATATTTTAACGACACACACAAACATTAAATGAAATAGATTAAATATACTCGTGAGAAGCCGGGTCCTTCCGCTAGTATATGTATATAAATAGAATTTGCAAACAGGATCATTTGACTTGGACTATATCAGATTTTGGCTGAAAAGATTCACTTGGAAATGAGTCTTCTGGGTTATCACATTGTCATATATACAAACTCCCTGAATAGCAGTAAAGAAACAAATTAAATCTGGCCGTGAAAGAAAAGTTGGAAATACTTATAAAAATGCAGGCCTTGGACCTGAGGGAGCATAATCTACTGTAATATTAATCACAGGGGGAACACTAGACAGATGGATACATGATCAAAAGCTGTATGCATTGTATTTGCTGAATTTTTATCATTAGAGCATATTACACTTATAAATATCAACTAGGTCATTACTCTGGCTCTGGGCTGCGGCAGTGCAAATTACAACGTATAAAGAGTACAGGGTGATTGTCAGTAGAAACTTGATTATTTAGAGATCATTTATTTTGAGGATTATTAAAAATGAATAAAACTGTTTTCTAGAGCTAATAAAAGTCATCCATTTAGATAATATGACTGCAATGATGGATTAGGGCACCGTCACACTGGCACAACTGGCATTTAACTTTGCGAAGTGGGGGAATCTATCTATGACAATGGCTGCCAATGTAATTGCTCTTTTTAAAACCGCTGTCATTTTTCAGACCTTTCAGCAAATGTAAGATTAAAAAAAAAAATATGATACATTTATTTTTAGTAAAGATTACATGATGGAATGTTGGATTATGTTTATATTCTTGGAATGCAATGTGTATAATAAATACTATTTCACTTTTATAAATTTAATTTTACATTTTAGAAAAGATCAGGGGTGGGTGAGTATACTTATCTGATCCCGGCTGCTGGGTTCCGGCTCCATCACTCCTTGATGACCACATGACCACCACACTCAAAGAGTGGCAGCAATGGTGATGTGTCACCCACGTGTCACGTGACCCATAGAAGTGACACATGGGTTACAGGTCACCCTTGCGGCCAGTCAATGGTTTGCTAAAATCGCACAATCTGACTCAAACAGGAAGTTGAAGCGGGGAGACATGGGACCATCAGTGCCTACGGGTGAGCAATGGAATTCCTTATCAGGGTCAGGTAAGCGTGCTCACTAGTGATGAGCGAGCATGCTCGGCCGAATACTCGAGTCTCCTCCCCGCACGTTTCGTGGCTGCTAAGCCAATAAACATGCAGGTAAGTACTGCCATCACTGTAATGCCGTAGCCATGTTGGTTACTCGCATTGCAGTGATTGGCTAGCCGGAACGCGTCATCGGGTGCTGTATAGCACCAGATGACGCGGGTTCGGCTCATTGCGAGTCAGGTAGAGCTGCGCTTAGGAAGAAACAGATAGTGTAGGGAGTTTGTGATCGTATTTTATACAAGTGAATAACGTTTCAAAGACCCAAAAGTACTTTTAAGGACTATTGTGTGTGGTTGGCAGCAATTAATTTTAGCAAAGTAGTACTCAAATATTTTTTTACATACTTTGCAAAATAGCGATTCTTTTTCTATAGAGGGTGTCTGCAGTGACTTGTGACATCTGTGCAATACCTTCTGTGTGTCAGGGGCAGAGATAGGAAGAATATTAGTGAAAACAATACGTTTTTTTTCCCATAATCTATCCACATTTTTGCTGTAAACGGTGTCATCTGTGAGTTGTCAGATCTGCGCTGCAATACCTTGTGTGGTTGTCAGGGCCAGATATAGGGAAAACATTTGAATACAGAAAACACAATTTTTTCCCCCCTAATCTATCCACATTTTTGCTGTCAATGGTGCAATCTGTGAATTGTATGATCTGCGCTGCAATACCTTGTGTGGTTGTCAGGGCCAGATATAGGGAAAACATTTGAATACAGAAAACACATTTTTTTCCCCCATAATTTATCCACATTTTTGCTGTCAACGGTGCAATCAGTGATCTGCGCTTCAATACATTTTGTGGTTATCAGGGCCAGATATAATGAAAAATATAAATATAAAAATAAACTACATCAGAAAACAGCATCTGTACCGCAGATTCCAATAATCTGGGCCTAAAATAGTGTCCATATTCTGTGTGTTTCTGTGACATACTGTCCTGCATCAGAAAACAGTGTCTTTAGAGCAAAATCCTAATATCTGGGCCTAATCTAGTGTCCATATTCTGTATTTTTCTGTGATATATATACTGTCCTACATCAGAAAACTGTGTATTTAGAGCAAAATCATAATATCTGGGCCTAATATAGTGTCCATATTCTGTGTGTTTCTGCGACTGTGCTCCTACGCAGTTAAATCTATATAGTTTAATTCATATGATATTCTATATTCGGTCATATGCTCCCATCTAGTGGACGTTTTTGGTAATGCGCTTGTTTTTCTGTTCGTGATATATGTCAATCATTTCATTGCTCCACCCCTTCTTCTGTGTACCTCACTTCCTGTTTCTAGATACTGATCCAGGCATTGTACAGGTACACATGTATCTCTTGTAAGCTTACAAAAGCATCATCTTTTGACCGCACAATACCAGAATCCATCTGTTCTGCTGTACTCTGTTATCTGGCTTACAGTATAAAGCAACTTACACGGATAAACTCGGTGTTGGGGAGTTCAAGCTATCTGACAAGGATTGTCCGCAGTGATTATATCTGCTTATACAGGCCAGGCATAGAGGTCTCACTAGTAGAGTTGAGCAGACACCTGGATGTTCGGGTTCGGCCGAACTTCAGAAAAAAGTTTGAACACTAAAATGGCTGTAAAAATGTCATGGAAAGGGCTAGAGGGCTGCAAATGGTGTCAAAATGTGGTTAAGATCATGGCAAGTGCTCTGCAAACAAAAGTGGATAGGGAAAGGACTTTAAATAACATAAAATACGTAAAAATAAAAAATTATCTTGATCTAGAAGGACGAGGTCCATATGGAGAAGGAGGTTGAGGAGGCGGTGAATGTGGCAGTGTAGGTGGAAGCGGCGGTAGAGGAGGAGGAGGTAGCCTACACTGCTTTTTGGTTTTAAATTTTATTTTTAAAATTAGGGTACACCCCAAAACATTGGGAAATATATCCTGTGATAACCCCCTCCAGTCATGCTAAACACACGTTCAGACAATACACTGGCTGCAGAGCAGGCCAGCACCTCCAAGGGGTAAAGGGCAAGCTAAGGCCATGTGCCCAATTTGGAGACCCAGAAGTTGCAGGGGCTGACCCCTGTCAGTCAGTTCGTGTAGGTGTGTGCACACTTACTACCCCACCCTGTCGCACGTCCCCGTGATGTTCACGATCCAATTTGATATCTGCTCTATCAACTTTCAATGTTCTTTTATGCGCCTACCATGGTGATTACGGGTGGCGGTTAATCAGGGTTCCAGGCCGGAGAGGGAGCGTGAGAAAAAGAGACCAAATTTAAGGGAGGATCCATTTTTTAAATATGGGAGAAATTATTAAAGCATAAAAGTGTGACAACTTTTCAAAATTTAAGCATTGAATGTAAGGATGTGGTGCGCATTAATTACTGTATATATTTTTTTTTTTTTATTATTCCCTGTCACCTATGCATAGCAGGTGTTTATTCACGTCTAGAATTGCATAATGTCAACCCAAGAATGTAACAGAAAAATTATTGAAATTTATTAAGCTGTCAACTAGGTAGAGGAGGGTATATTACAGCCAAAAAAATTTGAATTTCACCAAAATATATAACTGACAATTTTTTTTTTACCGTTCCACTAGGTATAGCAGTGGTACTATACACACCAAAATTGGTGAATTTCACCCTAAAATGTAAATGACAATTTATTTATTTTTTAGCCGGCCTACTAGGTATAGCAGTGGTACTATACACCCAAAAATTGGTTAATTTAACCCGAAAAAGTAAATGACAATTTTTTTTTCTTTATTTAACCTGTCTACTAGGTATAGCAGTGGTACTATACACCCAAAAATGGGTGATTTTACCCTAAAATGTAAATGACAAAGTAGTGAAATGATATAAAATAAAACACGTACAAAAAAAATAAATGGATTTATGAGGTGGAGTTCCATATGGAGTAGGTGGAAGCGGCGGTGGAGGAGGACGAGATAGCCAACACAGGTTTTTGGTTTTAATTTAATTTTGTAAAATTAAGGTACGCTCCAAAAGAGTGTGAAAAATCCAAAATACAAACATGAGCAATTGCGCTGCAGTATAACAATGGCTGATTAGTGCCGATATACATGTCTATTCTGCACAAGGTACGGGCAAGTCCTGAGGGATCCATGCCTGGTTCATTTTAATGAACGTGAGCTTGTCCACATTGGCTGTGGACAGGCGGCTGCGCTTGTCTGTGATGACGCCCCCTGCCGTGCTAAACACACGTTCAGATAATACACTGGCTGCAGGGCAGGCCAGCACCTCCAAGGCGTAAAGGGCAAGCTGAGGCCATGTGCCCAATATGGAGACCCAGAAGTTGAAGGGGGAAGAGCCATCATTCAGTACGTGTAGGCATGTGCACACATACTGCTTCACCATGTTGGTGAAATGCTGCCTCCTGCTAAGACGTTCCATATCAGCTGGTGGTGCTGGTTGTTGTGGCGTGCTGACAAAGCTTTTCCACATTTTGGCCATGCTAACCCTGCCTTCTGAGGTGCTGGCGGTGCCCCAGCTGCGTTGGCGACCTCATCCTCTGCCTTCGCCTTGTGCTTCCACTGTGCCCCCGCTGTCAGGTGGGAATGCCACCAGCAGCGCGTCTACCAGCGCGCGCTTGTACTCGCGCATCTTACGATCACGCTCCAGTGACGGAATTAAGGATGGTACGTTGTCCTTGTAACGGGTATCCAGGAGCGTGGCCACCCAGTAATCAGCACAAGTTAGAATGTGGGCAACTCGGCGGTCGTTGCGGAGACACTGCAGCATGTAATCGCTCTTGTTTACCAGGCTGCCAAGAGGCAACGAAAAGCTGTCCTCTGTGGGAGGTGTATCGTCTGTGTCCTCTGTATCCCCCCACCCATGCACCAGTGACGGCCATGAGCTGGTCTGAGTGCCACCCCTCTGTGAACATGATTCCTCCTCCTCCATCTCCTCCTTCTCATCCTCCACCTCCTCATCCTCCAGAACTGTGCCCTGGCTGGACAATTGTGTACCTTGCGTTTGAGGGTGCAGGAACCCACCCTCGGAGCCACTTGGGAATGACTGGCCAGAAACCCTACGAAATTATCCCTCTTCCTCCTCCTCCTCCTGTGCCACATCCTCTTCCATCATCGCCATGAGCGTTTTTATAAGGAGGCATAGAAGTGGGATAGTAACGCTGAGAACGGCGTTATCGGCACTGGCCATGTTGGTGGAGTACTCGAAACAGCACAACAAGGAACACAGGTCTCGCATGGAGGCCCAATCATTGGTGGTGAAGTGGTGCTGTTCCGCCGAGCGACTCACCCGTGCGTGCGGCTGCTGAAACTCCACTATCGCCTGCTGCTGCTCGCACAGTCTGGCCAGCATGTGCAAGGTGGAGTTCCACCTTGTGGGCACATCGCATATGAGGCAGTGAGCGGGAAGGCCGAAGTTACTCTGCAGCGCTGACAGGCGAGCAGCAGCAGGGTGAGAACGCCGAAAGTGCGCACAGACGGCCCGCGCTTTATGCAGCAGCTCTGACATGTCGGGGTAATTTTTAAGGAATCTCTGCCACCAGACGGGATGACAGCATTTCAAAGGCAAGTAATTTAGAAATGCTGGCATTCAGGGCAAGGGATCACGGGTGGGTAGGGGGGTACTTCCTCTTCCTCTCCAGCGTTTGGATTATGGAGAGCTGAACGCTTCCCTGTGACATTGTGGAGATGCTTGGTGACCCAGGTGTTGGTGTTGCTGGCAGATCCTCTGTTTGTGGGGTGCCACAAACAGAGGCCGTGTGGGGTGCCACAAACAGAGGCCGTGACTGCAGCAGAAGAGGAAGCAGGAGGAGCCAGAGACCTTTCTTGGTTTTTGAGGTGTCTACTCCACTGCAGCTCGTGCTTTGCACTTAAATGCCTGGTCATGCAGGTTGTGCTCAGGTTGAGAACTTTTATGCCTCGCTTCAGGCTCTGATTGCATAGCGTGCAAACCACTCGTGTCTTGTCGTCAGCACATTGTCTGAAGATCTGCCACGCCAGGGAACTCCTTGGAGCTGGCTTTGGTGTGCTCGGTCCCTTGCTGCGGTAGGCAGTAGGAGGCGTACTGTCTAGAGGATGGCCGCTCCGCTTTTGCACCCTGCTCCCTCTTCTGCTGTGCTGGTGGCTCTGTGCGACCACCGCCTCTTCCTCCGAACTACATCGGTCACTCGCATGACCTTGATTCCATCTGGGGTCGAGGACCTCATCGTCCTCCACATCATCTTCCACCCAGTCTTCACCCCTGACTTCCTTGACGGTCTGCACGCTTTCGAAAGCCCCAGCAGTTGACACCTGTTTTTCGTCATCAACCAAGACGTGCTGCGATGGTCCTCTCATGTACTCATCTTGAAAAATAAGTGGTTTGGCATCTCTTCCACTTCTGGGGCAGGGCTAGGTGGATGGCCCTGGGAAACCCTGCTAACAGAGTCATCAAAAAGCAGAAGAGACTGCTGCATGACTTGGGGCTCAGACTTCTTGGCTGATTTGCAAGGGAAAGAGGTGAAAGACTGATGGACATCGGCTGCAGGTGCCAACTGTGGTCTTTCAGCAGGAGACTGGGTGGGAGACAATGTGAAGGAACTGGATCCACTGTCAGCAACCCAATCTACTAACGCCTGTACTTGTTCAGGCCTCACCATTCGTAGAGCAGCATTAGGCCCGACCAAATACCGCTGCAGGTTTTTTCGCCTACTCGCACCTGAGGAAGGGGTTTCACTTGTGCGTGTAGCTGGCACAGATCGACCACGTCCTCCCCCTGCAACAGGAGCTCCACCAGCAGCACCACGACCTGGGCCACGACCATTATTTGACGCTCTCCTCATATTTTTTTAATTTAGGATCTTGCCCTAAATGGGTGTTTAATTAATAGTAAAAAAGAATGACAGTGGTCAACAGTCAGGATGACATGACAGTCGGGGTGTCGTGATGACGTAGGAGCAGGACGTCAAGCTCTCTCCTCCTCCCAGGCTCAGCCTCCTCCGCTCTCCATGAGGATTCTGTGGTCTGCGGCGTTCCTTCCACCCTTCTAGCCATGGGGGAACCCGCTTCGTAGTCTGACCTCCCTGCTCCTGCCTGGATGCCTATACGCTTCTCCAGCCCGATCTCCATTCCCCCTGCTGCCGCCGCCTGCTGATTTACCACTGCTCCTGCTTCAAGCCGGTCCCCCTCCTCTCCCCCTCCACCTACCACACGTGGACTTCCAGCTTCAAGCCGGTCCCCCTCCTCTCCCCCTCCATCTACCGCACGTGGACTTCCAGCTTCCTCCTGAAGTTACCGGGCGCTGCACTCCTGCTGGCTCGGCACTCCTCCGGTCTGGTCTTCTCTGCGCTCCTCACTGAGGGCTGCTTGCGGCTGAACTCCTCGCTGCTGTCTGCCGAGGTGGGGTTTGCTGCGGCTGAACTCTGGGTCTTCCGTTCCCAAGCCTCCTGTGGTGAGATCTTTGGCTGGCCTCCTGGTGACTCCCCTCGCCCCCTGGTTGTTAGCCAGGCGTCTGTGATTCACTGGCTCCATGTGGGAACGGGTGAGATGGTTCTGTGTTTTGTTTCTACCCCTGTGCGCTGTTTAGGGCTGGTTCCTTCCTATGTTGATAGCTAAAAGGCCAGTTGGGCAACTAAAAGCTAACCAAGGGGTACCAGTGAGTTCTTTTTCTGGTTTCTTTTTTTTTTTTGCAGCACTGAGGGGAGATAAGGATCCCTAAAAAAAGAAGGGGAAGGGGGGAAAATTAAGAAAAAAAAAAAAGGAAGGGGAAAGGAAAAAGCAAGAGAAAGAAAAAGCCGAAGAAAAAAAAAAAAACTATAGTGGAGAGGTGAAGGAGGAAAAGGGGAAAGAAAAAGGAGGGAAAAAAAATAAATAAAGGAATTAAAAAGTAAAAAAATAAATAAATAAAAAAAGAAAAAGAAAGAAAAGAGGAAGAGGAGAAAGGAAAGAAAGGAGAAAGGATACAAAAGAAAGGAGAGGAAAAAAAAAAAAACGGTTATACGAATGGCTCCAAAAACTAGCAGGCGGTCGACAGACCTCTCTGCTCAGAAATCTGCTACTAAACCCTTTGAAGGGATAAAAATTTATCAATTTTTAAAGTCCCCAAGGGTTAATACCAGAGGTGGTCAAAAGGACATTAGCTCCAAAAGGACTGACAGCATGAAGGTGATGGAGGCAGAATCACAAAAACCCTCTGGGTGCCCCCAGGGGGAAGGGGGAGTGGAGGGAGAAGACACGACCCAGGGCGACCCCATTTCGCTAAAAGAAATACTAATCGCAGTGAAACAGAATGGGGACCTAATACAAGGCATTACAACTAGTGTTGAGCGAACAGTTCGAGCATAGTTCGGGTTCGTACCGAATTTTGGGGTGTTCGTGACACGGACCCGAACCCGAACTTTTTCGTAAAAGTTCGGGTTCGGGTTCGTCGTTCGGCATGTATTTTGGCGCATTTTGAAAGGCTGCAAAGCAGCCAATCAACATGCATCATACTACTTGCCCTAAGATGCCATCGCAGCCATGCCTACTATTGGCAAGGCTGTGATTGGCCAAGTGCAGCATGTGACTCAGCCTCTTTATAAGCTTGTGCGCACGTCGGGACGTGCTCACTCCCGATGTGAATAGAACAGGGATAGACGCAGCTGATGCTAGGGCGAGAATAGGCAGGGATAATTGAATAACTGGAAGCAAATTTCTCTCCTCCACCTGTGATTCATCTGAACAACTGCAGCTGAGCTGCTTTTTTGATAGGGATTGGCTATTTTTAGAGTGGCCAGAGTGATTTTTCCATCCACATGTACCTGGGCTGACCGCCGGCCGCCATTTTGCGACTTGTAGTGCTGCAGCAGAAGCTGCCACAGTGTGCATTCCAAAGCTCCAAACAAGTCAGACATCTACACCTGGGATTCAGACCAATAGCGATTTAGCAGCACAGTCCAAGGCTATTTTTTTTAAAGGTTGTGCAGACCATTTTGTGGCACATGTTACTGGGCTGATAGGCGGCGGCCATCTTGGGACTAGTGCTGCAGCACAATCTCTCCCAACGTCCATTAATCACTTGTAATAGTGGTCTGTGCCATAGAAATCCTACATCAGGGACTTGGGTGTGCTTGTGTCACCCCTACTAATACCAGTCCACCTGTAATCCATACAGTGAAAAGCCATAAAGTATTCCAGTGAGGGGATTTTTTTTATTTAAAAAAGGCCAAGTTAGTTTATCTGGCGTTCAATATACTAGATACAGTTAGGCCTGCGTTTCATACATCTGGAATTAGCAAACTAATGTGCTGGGGTTGGGAAAACATATATGTACCCATACTAGAATCTGTCAAAGAAAGCGGTACTCACATATAACAGTCATTCCATCTGTAATCCATACAGTCAAAAGACTGAAAGTATTCCAGTGAGGGAATTTTTTTTATTTAAAAAAGGCCAAGTTAGTTTATCTGGCGTTCAATATACTAGATACAGTTAGGCCTGCGTTTCATACATCTGGAATTAGCAAACTAATGTGCTGGGGTTGGGAAAACATATATGTACCCATACTAGAATCTGTCAAAGAAAGCGGTACTCACATATAACAGTCATTCCATCTGTAATCCATACAGTCAAAAGACTGAAAGTATTCCAGTGAGGGAATTTTTTTTTTATTTAAAAAAGGCCAAGTTAGTTTATCTGGCGTTCAATATACTAGATACAGTTAGGCCTGCGTTTCATACATCTGGAATTAGCAAACTAATGTGCTGGGGTTGGGAAAACATATATGTACCCATACTAGAATCTGTCAAAGAAAGCGGTACTCACATATAACAGTCATTCCATCTGTAATCCATACAGTCAAAAGACTGAAAGTATTCCAGTGAGGGGATTTTGCTTATAAAAAATAATATATTTCATTGTGGTGCGAGTTGAATCGCAACAATGAAGAAAAATACTATTAAGGGACGAGGACGCGGTCGTGGTGGTGTCCGTGGAGCCTCTGTTGCTGGTAGAGGACGTGGCCGTTCGGCCCCAGGCGCACACAGTAGGGAACGAACTCCCTCAACTAGCCGGCAGAATGTACCGCAATATCTCGTGGGGCCCAATGCCGCTCTTAGCACGTTCACCACATGGTCTTCCACCCAGTCTTCTGCGGAAAGCGCACAGGTGGCACCTGAAAACCAAGCCCATCAGTCTGTCACATCACCCCCAAGCATATCAGGGAAACGGTCTGAGCCACAAGTTATGCAGCAGTCTCTTCTTCTGTTTGAAGACTCTGCTTCCAGGGTTTCCCAGGGGCGTCCACCTAGCCCTTCCCCAGTGGAGGAAGACATACCATGCACTGACGCACAACCACTTATGTCTCCAGATGAAGAGGACATGGGAATACCACCACAGCAGAGTCACCGACTCTCTGATGATGACGAAACACAGGTGCCCACTGCCGCGTCTTTTTGCAGTGTGCAGACTGAACAGGAGGAGGTCAGGGAGGGAGACTGGGTGGAAGACGATGCAGAGGACGATGAGGTCTTAGACCCCACATGGACTGAAGGTCGTGGCGATGACTTTCACAGTTCAGAGGAAGAGGTAGTGGTGAGACCGAGACAACAGCGAAGCCAAAGAGGGAGCAGGGGGCCAAAGCAGACGAGCCGCCGCCCCCAGAGTTCGCCTGCTACTGGACATCGCCAACAGGGACCCAGCCCCACAAAGGCAGCTTCAAAGAGTTCCCTGGCATGGCACTTCTTTAAACAATGTCCTACCGACAAGACCCGAGTGACTTGCACGCTCTGCCATCAGAGCCTGAGGCGAGGCATTAACGTTCTGAACCTCAGCACAACCTGCATGACCAGGCATCTACATGCAAAGCATGAACTGCAGTGGGGTACACACCTTAAAAACCAGGCACTCGCTGAGGCTCCCCCTGCTCCCTCTACCGCTGCTGCCTCGGCTTCCGCCTCGAGAGGAATGTTGCCACCTGCCGAGCAGCAAACAGAGGATGTGCCACCGACACCACCACCACCGCCACCGTCAACTAGCGTCTCCACTATATCACACAGCAGCGTTCAGCTCTCAATATCTCAAACCTTAGAGAGGAAGCGCAAATTCCCCCCGAGTCACCCTCGAGCCCTTGGCCTGAACGCCAGCATTTCTAAACTGCTGGCCTTTGAAATGCTGTCATTCCGGCTGGTGGACACAGACAGCTTCAAACAGCTGATGGCCATGGCTGTCCCGCAGTATGTGGTTCCCAGCCGCCACTACTTCTCCAAGACAGCCGTGCCTTCCCTGCACATGCAAGTGTCCGATAAAATCAAGTGTGCACTGCGCAACGCCATTTGTGGCAAGGTCCACCTAACCACAGATACGTGGACCAGTAAGCACGGCCAGGGACGCTATATCTCACTAACTGCACACTGGATGAATGTAGTGGCGGCTGGGCCCCCGGCGGACAGTTCCTTGGCGCACGTCCTTCCGCCCCCTAGGATCGCAGGGCATCATTCTCTGCCTCCTGTAGCCTCCTCCTCCTACTCGGCTTCCTCCTCCACTGCTTCCACCAGCTCATCCGGTCAGCCACACACCTTCACCACCAACTTCAGCACAGCCCGGGGTAAACGTCAGCAGGCCATTCTGAAACTCATATGTTTGGGGGACAGGCCCCACAGCGCAAAGGAGTTGTGGCGGGGTATTGAACAACAGACCGACGAGTGGTTTCTGCCGGTGGGCCTCAAGCCAGGCCTGGTGGTATGCGATAATGGGCGAAATCTCGTGGCAGCTCTGGGACTAGCCGGTTTGACGCACATCCCTTGCCTGGCGCATGTGCTGAACTTGGTGGTGCAGAGGTTCATTCACCACTACCCCAACATGTCAGAGCTGCTGCATAAAGTGCGGGCCGTCTGTGCGCGCTTCCGGCGTTCACATCCTGCCGCTGCTCGCCTGTCTGCGCTACAGCGGAACTTCGGCCTTCCCGCTCACCGCCTCATATGCGACGTGCCCACCCGGTGGAACTCCACCTTGCACATGCTGGAGAGACTGTGCGAGCAGCAGCAGGCCATAGTGGAGTTTCAGCTGCAGCACGCTCGCGTCAGTCGTACTGCCGAACAGCACCACTTCACCACCAATGATTGGGCCTCCATGCGAGACCTGTGTGCCCTGCTGCGCTGTTTCGAGTACTCCACCAACATGGCCAGTGGCGATGACACTGTTATCAGCGTTACAATACCACTTCTATGTCTCCTTGAGAAAACACTTAGGGCAATGATGTTAGAGGAGGTGGCCCAGGTGGAGGAGGAGGAGGAGGATGAGGGCTCGTTTCTAACACTTTCGGGCCAGTCTGTTCGAAGTGGCTCAGAGGGAGGTTTGTTTAAGCAGCAGAGGACAGGTTCACAAGTCGCCAGCCAAGGCACTGTACTGGAGGACGAGGAGGATGAGGAGGAGGAGGTGGAGGGGGACGAGGATGACGCAAATTCACAGCGGGGTGGCAGCCCAGGCCCATCACTGGTGCGTGGCTGGGGGGATACGGTGGACGATGACGATACGCCTCCCACAGAGGACAGCTTGTCCTTACCCATGGGTAGCCTGGCCCACATGAGCGAATATATGCTCCAATGCCTGCGCAACGACAGCAGAGTTGCCCACGTTTTAACGTGTGCAGACTACTGGGTGGCCACCCTGCTGGATCCCCGGTATAAAGACAATGTGCCCACTTTAATTCCTGAACTGGAGCGTGACCGTAAGATGCGCGAGTACAAGCGCACGCTGATAGAGGCGCTCTTGAGAGCATTCCCACATGTCACAGGGGAACAGGTGGAAGGTGAAGGCAGAGGAGTGGCAAGAGGTCGCCAACGCAGCTGTGTCACGGCCAGCTCATCTGAGGGCAGGGTTAGCATGGCAGAAATGTGGAAAAGTTTTGTCTCCACGCCACAGCTATCTGCACCGACACCTGATACGGAACGTGTTAGCAGGAGGCAGCATTTCACTAACATGGTTGAACAGTATGTCTGCACACCCCTCCACATCCTGACGGATGGTTCGGCCCCATTCAACTACTGGGTTTCGAAATTGTCCACGTGGCCAGAGTTAGCATGTTATGCCTTGGAGGTGCTTTCCTGCCCGGCGGCCAGCGTTTTATCTGAACGCGTATTCAGCACGGCAGGGGGCGTCATTACTGACAAGCGCAGCCGCCTGTCCACAGCCAACGTGGACAAGCTGACCTTCATAAAGATGAACCAGGCATGGATCCCACAGGACCTGTCCCTCCCTTGTGCAGAGTAGTCCTTATTAACTGCCTAAAACATGTCTTGTTGTGCTACGGGCCACTTCTTTATTTGATACAAATTTTATGAAACCCACAGTTGAATGAAACTCTTCTCTGTCTGGGCGCCGGGGCCTAACCAGATGAAAGTGGCCGGTTAAACTAACAGGTGACATGAAGCCATAACCTCTGCCATGCTACCTCTGTCTTCTGTCTGGGTGCTGAGGCCTAAGTCAAATAAAGCGGTCTTCTGCTGTGCTGGGGGATATGAAGCTAATCTCTGACCTCTCTCCTCTGTCTGGGTCCAAAGGCCTAAATCACTGAAAGAGGCCTTCTCCTGTGGTGTGTGATATGATGCCAGAATATGTGCTGTGGGGCCTCTCTCCTCTTCCTGGGTGCAGGGGTCAAATAAACTAAATTGTGGCCTACTCCTGTGGTGGTTGATATGATGCCTGATTCTCTGATGTGGAACCTCTCTCCTCTGTTTGGGTGAAGGGGTCAAAGTAACTAAATGGTGGCTTCTCCTGTGGTGGCTGATATGATGCCAGAATATGTGCTGTGGTGCCTCTCTCCTCTTCCTGGGTGCAGGGGTCAAAGTAACTAAATGGTGGCTTCTCCTGTGGTGGCTGATATGATGCCAGAATATGTGCTGTGGGGCCTCTCTCCTCTTCCTGGGTGCAGGGGTCAAAGTAACTCAATGGTGGCTTCTCCTGTGGTGGCTGATATGATGCCAGAATATGTGCTGTGGTGCCTCTCTCCTCTGTCTGGGTCCAAAGGCCTAAATCACTGAAAGAGGCCTTCTCCTGTGGTGTGTGATATGATGCCAGAATATGTGCTGTGGTGCCTCTCTCCTCTTCCTGGGTGCGGGGGTCAAAGTAACTCAATGGTGGCTTCTCCTGTGGTGGCTGATATGATGCCAGAATATGTGCTGTGGGGCCTCTCTCCTCTTCCTGGGTGCAGGGGTCAAAGTAACTCAATGGTGGCTTCTCCTGTGGTGGTTAGTATGATGCCAGAATATGTGCTGTGGGGCCTCTCTCCTCTTCCTGGGTGCAGGGGTCAAAGTAACTCAATGGTGGCTTCTCCTGTGGTGGCTGATATGATGCCAGAATATGTGCTGTGGTGCCTCTCTCCTCTTCCTGGGTGCGGGGGTCAAAGTAACTCAATGGTGGCTTCTCCTGTGGTGGCTGATATGATGCCAGAATATGTGCTGTGGGGCCTCTCTCCTCTTCCTGGGTGCAGGGGTCAAAGTAACTCAATGGTGGCTTCTCCTGTGGTGGTTAGTATGATGCCAGAATATGTGCTGTGGGGCCTCTCTCCTCTTCCTGGGTGCAGGGGTCAAAGTAACTCAATGGTGGCTTCTCCTGTGGTGGCTGATATGATGCCAGAATATGTGCTGTGGTGCCTCTCTCCTCTGTCTGGGTCCAAAGGCCTAAATCACTGAAAGAGGCCTTCTCCTGTGGTGTGTGATATGATGCCTGAATATGTGCTGTGGTGCCTCTCTCCTCTTCCTGGGTGCGGGGGTCAAAGTAACTCAATGGTGGCTTCTCCTGTGGTGGCTGATATGATGCCAGAATATGTGCTGTGGTGCCTCTCTCCTCTTCCTGGGTGCGGGGGTCAAAGTAACTCAATGGTGGCTTCTCCTGTGGTGGCTGATATGATGCCAGAATATGTGCTGTGGGGCCTCTCTCCTCTTCCTGGGTGCAGGGGTCAAAGTAACTCAATGGTGGCTTCTCCTGTGGTGGTTAGTATGATGCCAGAATATGTGCTGTGGGGCCTCTCTCCTCTTCCTGGGTGCAGGGGTCAAAGTAACTCAATGGTGGCTTCTCCTGTGGTGGCTGATATGATGCCAGAATATGTGCTGTGGTGCCTCTCTCCTCTTCCTGGGTGCGGGGGTCAAAGTAACTCAATGGTGGCTTCTCCTGTGGTGGCTGATATGATGCCAGAATATGTGCTGTGGGGCCTCTCTCCTCTTCCTGGGTGCAGGGGTCAAAGTAACTCAATGGTGGCTTCTCCTGTGCTGATTGATATAAAGCTGATGGTTGTGCCATCTGACATGGTTGCCAGGGTCTGATTCAATGGGGGCCTACTCCTGTGGTGGGTGATCTAAATGCCTGATTCTCTGCTGTGAAACCTCTCTCCTCCGTCTGGGTGTAGGGGTCAAAGTCTTTCAAAGTCGCCTTCTCCTGTGCTGATTGATATGAAGCTGATGGTTGTGCCATCTGACATGGTTGCCGGGGTCCCATTAAATTGTGGCCTACTCCTGTGGTGGTTGATATGATGCCTGATTCTCTGATGTGGAACCTCTCTCCTCTGTTTGGGTGAAGGGGTCAAAGTAACTAAATGGTGGCTTCTCCTGTGGTGGCTGATATGATGCCAGAATATGTGCTGTGGGGCCTCTCTCCTCTTCCTGGGTGCAGGGGTCAAAGTAACTCAATGGTGGCTTCTCCTGTGCTGATTGATATAAAGCTGATGGTTGTGCCATCTGACATGGTTGCCAGGGTCTGATTCAATGGGGGCCTACTCCTGTGGTGGGTGATCTAAATGCCTGATTCTCTGCTGTGAAACCTCTCTCCTCCGTCTGGGTGTAGGGGTCAAAGTCTTTCAAAGTCGCCTTCTCCTGTGCTGATTGATATGAAGCTGATGGTTGTGCCATCTGACATGGTTGCCGGGGTCCCATTAAATTGTGGCCTACTCCTGTGGTGGTTGATATGATGCCTGATTCTCTGATGTGGAACCTCTCTCCTCTGTTTGGGTGAAGGGGTCAAAGTAACTAAATGGTGGCTTCTCCTGTGGTGGCTGATATGATGCCAGAATATGTGCTGTGGGGCCTCTCTCCTCTTCCTGGGTGCAGGGGTCAAAGTAACTCAATGGTGGCTTCTCCTGTGGTGGCTGATATGATGCCAGAATATGTGCTGTGGTGCCTCTCTCCTCTTCCTGGGTGCGGGGGTCAAAGTAACTCAATGGTGGCTTCTCCTGTGGTGGCTGATATGATGCCAGAATATGTGCTGTGGTGCCTCTCTCCTCTTCCTGGGTGCGGGGGTCAAAGTAACTCAATGGTGGCTTCTCCTGTGGTGGCTGATATGATGCCAGAATATGTGCTGTGGTGCCTCTCTCCTCTTCCTGGTTGCAGGGGTCAAAGTAACTAAATGGTGGCTTCTCCTGTGGTGGTTGATATGATGCCTGATTCTCTGCTGTGAAACCTCTCTCCTCCATCTGGGTGTAGGGGTCAAAGTCTTTCAAAGTCGCCTTCTCCTGTGCTGATTGATATAAAGCTGATGGTTGTGCCATCTGACATGGTTGCCAGGGTCTGATTCAATGGGGGCCTACTCCTGTGGTGGGTGATCTAAATGCCTGATTCTCTGCTGTGAAACCTCTCTCCTCCGTCTGGGTGTAGGGGTCAAAGTCTTTCAAAGTCGCCTTCTCCTGTGCTGATTGATATGAAGCTGATGGTTGTGCCATCTGACATGGTTGCCGGGGTCCCATTAAATTGGGGCCTACTCCTGTGGTGGGTGATCTAAATGCCTGATTCTCTGCTTTGAAACCTCTCTCCTCCGTCCGGGTGTAGGGGTCAAAGTCTGTCAAAGTCGCCTTCTCCTGTGCTGATTGATATAAAGCTTATGCTTGTGCCATCTGACATGGTTGCCGGGGTCTGATTCAATGGTGGCCTACTCCTGTGGTGGGTGATCTAAATGCCTGATTCTCTGCTGTGTAACCTCTCTCCTCCGTCTGGGTGTAGGGGTCAAAGTAACTAAATGGTGGCCTACTCCTGTGGTGGGTGATATGATGCCTGGTTCTCTGCTGTGGGACCTTTCTCCTTTGTCTGGGTGCTGTGGTCAAAATAATAGTAAGTGACCTTCTCCATTGGTGGGTGACTTGAAGCCTGATTCTGTGCTATGGGACCTCACTCCAATTAATATTGTTTAATTTTTATTTATTTTATGTTAACTCATCATTTCCCTATCTACATTTGTTTGCAGGGGATTTAACTACATTTTGCTGCCTTTTGCAGCCCTCTAGCCCTTTCCGGGTGTGTTTTACAGCCTTTTTAGTGCCCAAAAGTTCGGGTCCCCATTGACTTCTATGGGGTTCGGGTTCGGGATGAAGTTCGGGTCGAGTTCGGATCCCGAACCCGAACATTTTTCGAAAGTTCGGCCGAACTCGTCGAACCCGAACATCCAGGTGTTCGCTCAACTCTAATTACAACTCAACTCGGGTCACTTCATGCCGAGGTGGGATTAATTAGAGATGATCTGAAAAAAATCCGTGATAGAGTTAGTATTGTGGAGAGCTCCCTGGTAACAATTCAAAATTATTCCCAAAAAACAAATACTGAGGTTTCCACCCTGAAGACAGATCTCAACCTTCTCAAGAGAAAGGTAGCGGACCTCGAAGATAGGTCACGAAGATATAATGTGAGAATAGTGGGGGTTCCAGAAGGTGCGGAAGATAAGAACCCCATCCAATTTATACAGTCCTTGATTTTGGAGAATTTTGGCAGGGACCTTTTTTCACCAATGTTTATGGTGGAAAGAGTCCATCGGGTCCCGGGTGGGAAACCAATCCCTGGGCGTCAACCACACACACTTCTTGCTAAGATGCTTGTCTCAAGGGACAGAGATATGGTATTAAGAAGGGCTAGGGAATGCCCTCCCGTTTTATATGATGGGAATAGACTGGCTTTCTTTCTCGATTTCTCAAAGGATATCCAGGAAAAGAGACGTTCGTTTATGGATGTTAAAAAGAGGCTAAGAGAAAAGGACATTAAATATTCAATTATTTTTCCTGCTAAACTCCGGATCATTTTCAAAGATACCACCTTGTTTTTTGATAACCCGGATAAAGCCGCGGACTGGCTGGAACATAACAATATGTGATTCAACTATAGAGGGAGTGGCTGGGTTGATTAGAGTTAGTTTATAGATTCTTTCTTTGAGCTACTCTATTAGGGAGGCTTGGGCAGGGGGGGGGGAGGATGGGAGGGATGGTCACAGATGAGAAATCTGCTGCAACCGTGTTGGTGGATTACTAGTATGGGGGGGCGGGATGGGTTTTGATGCGTGTTTTTTTTTTTCCTTATAGTTGATAATGCCCATCAGAATTTTAGCCTGGAATGTTAGGGGTTTGGGGGACAAAAGAAAGAGACAAGCGGTTTTTGACATGATGCGTACCCATCTTCCAGCGATTGTATGCTTGATAGAAACACATCTTACTGGGGAGACCCCGAGGATGGTCACCAGGGGATGGGCTGCACACACGTACCATTCGACCCTCTCTAGCCATTCCAGGGGAGTGACAGTGTTTATTCATAAAGCAATTGAATTTCTTTGCGAGGCGTCCTCTGTTGACAAACAGGGAAGATTTGTCTTTCTATACTGTAAGTTGGCCAGAAGGATGTGCATTCTGGCATTTGTTTATATTCCACCTCCATTCTCGTTTTCAGTGCTGAATTCCTTGCTAGTATTTATTGACAAATGGCCAGAATGCCCCACATTAATTATTGGGGACTTCAATTGTTTATGAATCCGTTAGTAGACAGGGTCGTTCTGGGTGTGGAGGGAGATGTCCTGCTCAGGGATCCCCCCTGGCTCGTTTCTGTTCGGAGGCTGGGTTTGAGGATGTTTGGGGAGGGCTGGGCCAAGGGAGAAGAGTTTTTTCATGCATTAGTAAATCAGGGAGATCTATGTCTAGAATAGACCATGCACTGATCAATAAAAAATATCTACGACACGTAACACGAATGAAGTATGAGACTAGGTCACTCTCGGACCATCTTCCGATACTCCTTGAACTCTGCCTGGCCCAGGATAAACAAATAGGGAGGTCTCCTTTCAGACTAAATTCCTATTGGCTTTCACTAATAAAAGACCATGAAATAATACAAAAGGAAATAAACCAATTTTGGTTATCTAACCTTGGGTCAGCTAGAGTCCAGGTGGTATGGGACACTTTTAAGGCCTATATGAGGGGAATAATGGTCAGTCATATCGCAAATTTAAGAAAAGAGTATGGGAAAAAACGAGAAAAATGTAAAAGAACAAGCGTCCCTAGCTACACAATTTTTTCATATAAATAGGACAGAGGTAAATAGGGAAAATATGCAGAAGAGTGTATAGGCATATTCCGACCTTCTGTTGGATAAGGCACAACAGAGCCTATTTTTTAAAGGGCAAAAACACTTTACTGAATCAGGCCGCCCAGGGAATCTCTTATCTAGGGTGATATCGAGTCAGGAATCTAAATATAGATATTATACGACTCCCTCATGGGAGGACGGTTAGGGGACATGACTCCATAGAGAGGGCTTTCCTTGATTACGTCTCAGACCTTTATAGAGCCGATTGTAAGATCACGGATGAATTGATTGACTCTTATCTTGATGGTATAGCTTTCCCCACTATTACTTTGGCGCAAAGGCCGATCTCTCTATCCAGGAGCTGGAGGGTGCAATTACACTATGTGCGGGTAACTCCACCCCCCGGCTCGGACGGACTTCCATACGAATTTTATGTCAGATATAAAGAGGATGTTCTCCCTAGACTGTTGGAGGTCCTTGCTGAGTCGGTGGAGGAGGGGAACCTGCCGGGTTCAATGATGGAAGCGGTAATAATACTAATTCCAAAAAAAGGTAAGGACCCCGTAGATATGGGATCCTACAGACCAATTTCGCTATTGAACGCAGATGTAAAGCTCCTGGCGAGGATTTTAGCGACAAGACTTTCTGGGGTAATCGCCTCCGTTGTCCATCCGGACCAGAACGGTTTTATGCAAAACAAAGGTACTCACCATAAGCTCCATCGGCTTTTTGCCAACTTACAGGCCCCTGGTGGGTCTGCTCGCTCCATCCTGTCCTTAGATGCCTCAAAGGCCTTCGACAGGGTGGAGTGGCGGTTTTTGTGGAAAGTTTTGGCGAGGATGGGCTTTGGGGAGAGATTTATAAATATGATTAAGACACTCTATAGGTCCCCTACGGCTAGGCTGAGTCTCAATGGGAGCCTCACTTCGAGCTTTCATCTAAATAGAGGTACCCGTCAGGGTTGTCCACTATCTCCACTCCTGTTCGATATCTACATTGAGCCCTTGGCGCTGGCTGTTAGGCAGGATCCTCAAATTAAAGGTTTTGGAACACTAGGAGAGGAAGATCGTATCTCCCTATATGCGGACGATGTTCTTTTCTTTGCAGATAACTGTCCCAAGAATTATTCATAATGTTAAACTATTTGGTGGGGTATCAGGCTTAGATATAAACTTGTCAAAGACTATTCTGATGCCAATAGATTCAGTTACTCAAGAGGAACCGCTGATAACCCAGCTGGATCTGGTTGATACCTTTCAATACTTTGGTATGATGATATCTCCCAAGGTTGAAGACTCAGTATATCTCAACCTGACCCCATTGATAACTAAAATAAGAGCAAAAATAGGGATCTGGCTAAGACTTCCCTTATCTAGAGCAGATCGAGTTTCACTGGTTAAAATGGTAATTCTACCTTAACTTCTCTATGTTCTTAGGAATCTACCTGTTTGGATAGAGGATAAATATTTCAAATTAATGGAAAGAGTAATCAACGATCTGATTTGGGGAAGAAAACGAGTGAGACTCAAATTGGAATACCTCTATAAGCCTTTGGACCATGGGGGTCTAAACATCCCATGCTTCAAGGGCTATTTCATTGCCGCCTACTTATGGACGTGCAGTGAGTGGCCAAATAGCACCTTCCTGAGTGCCTAGTAAGAAGCTCCCCACATAATAATATTTTTACGCTTCTGGAATCAGGGTTATTGACTAACAGGGACCAGGGGCCTAAAGGGACTATAAAACTCCTAATGAAAATATGGGCTGTTACTAGAAAATGGTTGGGAGTAAAAGGATCACTTACAGTAGGTGAACCCGATTTTGTGTCAATCTCGCTCTCTTTCTCGGCGAGATTGAGCACCTACGAGCCCCATCGCGGGAGCCAGCGCCGAGCTGGCTTGCCGCGATGGAGATAGAGCCGTCATAGAAGCGACGGGAGATCCGACTTGGATTCCCGCCAATTCTACACGTGTGCGGCTTTTGTTATGAATTCTGAGGGGGAAGTCCCCGCCGGATTTTAAATAAAAATCCGGCATGGGTCCCCCCCTCAGGAGCATACCGGGCCCTTAGGTCTGTTATGGGTTGTAAGGAGAGCCCCCCCCCTACGCCGAAAAAAACGGCGTAGGGGGTCCCCCTACAATCCATACCAGACCCGTATCCAAAGCACGCTACCCGGCCAGCCAGGAAGGGAGTGGGGACGAGCGAGCGCCCCCCCCCCCCCTCCTGAGCCGTACCAGGCTGCATGCCCTCAACATGGGGGGGTTGGGTGCTCTGGGGCAGGGGGCGCACTGCAGCCCCCCCACCTCAGAGCACCCTGTCCCCATGTTGATGAGGACAGGGCCCCTTCCCGACAACCCTGGCCGTTGGTTGTCGGGGTATGCGGGCGGGAGGCTTATCGGAATCTGGGAGCCCCCTTTAATAAGGGGGCCCCCAGATACCGGCCCCCCACCCTAAGTGAATGAGTATGGGGTACATCGTACCCCTACCCATTCACCTGCAAGAAAAGTGGTAAAAACACAAATAAACCACACAGTGTATTAAAATATTTTATTTTTCTGCTCCGGAGGCCGCCCCCTGTCTTCTTTATTAGCTCTTTTACCAGGGGGGGCTCTTCTTCTTCCGCTATCCCGACGGGTCTTCTCCGCTATCCGGGGGGTCTTCTCAACTCTCCGGGGTTCTCCTTCTGTCTTCGCCGCTCTCCGTTGTTGACTCGGCGCACCCCGGTTCTTCGTCTCGCGAGATCTCGGATTTTAAATAAAAATTTAGCGAGACGAAGATCCGGGGTTCTCCTTCTGTCTTCGCCGCTCTCCGTTGTTGACTCGGCGCACCCCGGTTCTTCGTCTCGCTAAATTTTTATTTAAAATCCGAGATCTCGCGAGACGAAGAACCGGGGTGCGCCGAGTCAACAACGGAGAGCGGCGAAGACAGAAGGAGAACCCCGGAGAGTTGAGAAGACCCCCCGGATAGCGGAGAAGACCCGTCGGGATAGCGGAAGAAGAAGAGCCCCCCCTGGTAAAAGAGCTAATAAAGAAGACAGGGGGCGGCCTCCGGAGCAGAAAAATAAAATATTTTAATACACTGTGTGGTTTATTTGTGTTTTTACCACTTTTCTTGCAGGTGAATGGGTAGGGGTACGATGTACCCCATACTCATTCACTTAGGGTGGGGGGCCGGTATCTGGGGGCCCCCTTATTAAAGGGGGCTCCCAGATTCCGATAAGCCTCCCGCCCGCATACCCCGACAACCAACGGCCAGGGTTGTCGGGAAGGGGCCCTGTCCTCATCAACATGGGGACAGGGTGCTCTGAGGTGGGGGGGCCGCAGTGCGCCCCCTGCCCCAGAGCACCCAACCCCCCCATGTTGAGGGCATGCAGCCTGGTACGGCTCAGGAGGGGCGCTCGCTCGTCCCCACTCCCTTCCTGGCTAGCCGTGTAGCGTGCTTTGGATACGGGTCTGGTATGGATTGTAGGGGGACCCCCTACGCCGTTTTTTTCGGCGTAGGGGGGGCTCTCCTTACAACCCATAACAGACCTAAGGGCCCGGTATGCTCCTGAGGTGGGGACCCATGCCGGATTTTTATTTAAAATCCGGCGGGGACTTCCCCCTCAGGATTCATAACAAACGCCGCACACGTGTAGAATTGGCGGGAATCCAAGTCGGATCTCCCGTCGCTTCTATGACGCGCTTGCTGGGATGTGCTGTCACTATTCCAGTGAGTGCGAGATCTCGGCACCATGTCGCCGAGTATCAGCGCGACGCTGTCGTGCTAAAAGCACAATATCACAAACACCTACTGTATATTCACGCCTCTTTGGCACAACACTCACTTACAGATATTAGATGGTATAGCACAGGATCAATTTTGGCAAAAAAAATGGGGTTCTTTCCCTGGCACAGGTTGTTAATAATGGAGAAATCATGCCGTTTGTGGAGTTATCACATAGTGTTGAGAATTTGTCATGGTTTAGGTATTTTCAGCTTCGTTCGACACTTTTTAGTCTAGATGATAAATCACTGTTAGAAATAGATAATTCCTCCTCGCTAAACGAGCGGTTTGGGAAGGCACTAGTAAGAATGAAAATTTCAAATATATATAAACTATTAATTAATTCACGGTTTTCTGAAACACAATCACTAGGGCCAAAGGCTTGGGTGATGGATTGCCCAAATATACAAAGTGTAGGATGGGGGAGTATTTTTACTAACCCAGATGTATTATCCCATAACTTCAATCATGTCCTAATACAGTTCAATATTTATCATAGGCTATATGTTACCACTACTTGGCTCAACAAGTGTGGAATAAGAGATTCTTCCAACTGCCCTCGATGTGATACTGCCGGTGCCGATTACATACATATGATCTGGGCATGCCCAGAACTCGGGGCATATTGGAGTGGTATTAACCAGTTTCTTACTTATAAACTAAAAACACAGATTCCTCTTGAGCCACAATTGTTTTTACTGAACGATCTCTCGATATTAACTAGTCATAAACCCCAGAAGATTCTAATAGGCAGAATATTCTTAATGGCCAGGGTCCTGATCAGTTGGAGTTGGTTTTCACGTCAGGCCCCAGAAGTAAATAAATGGATAAATCTGGTCAATAAGGTGAAAAATTATGAGCGGATTCTCTATAAGCATAGGGGTGGAATTGAGAAATGGGCTAAGATATGGGACGGCTGGTAATTCTGATAGGATTTTATGAATGTAAAAATTACTATTCTATATTATATTTAATTTTTTATTTATTTTTTGCCCCCTCTTCTCTCTTCCCTTCCCTTAATTTTTAGGGGGGTAGTAGGGGGAGACGGGGGCGCACGCATCATATGTTGGGGGGGTGCTGGGGGGGAGAAGAGGTGGGGGGAAAGGAAAAGTGGGTTAGAGAATGTATACTAATTTTGAATTATATTTTTGTGTACTGCTTGTATAGTAATAAAGATGTTAAATTATAAAAAAGAATGACAGTATGTAAAGGGTGTATCACACACGGCCTGAACCAGACTAGGCCTCAATTAAAGATTTCTTTGCACAAAATGGCTGTATTTCAAATGGCTGTATTTTAAATGGCTGATTCAAAACCCTGTATGTATAGGGGGAATCACACACGCCCTGAATCAGTGAAGGCCTGAAGTAAATATATCTTTCCACAAAAAGGCTGTATTTCAAATGACTGTATTTCAAATGCCTAATTCAAACCCCTGTATGTATAGTGGGGATCACAAACGCCCTGAATCAGTGTAGGCCTGAAGTAAATATATCTTTGCACAAAAAGGCGGTATTTAAAATGGCTGTATTTCAAATGCCTAATTCAAACCCCTGTATGTATAGGGGGATCACACATGCCCTGAATCAGTGAAGGCCTGAAGTAAATATTTTAAATGCCTAATTCAAACCCCTGTATGTAGAGGTTGTATCTCACAGGGCCTGAACCTCTGTAGGCCTGAATTCAATATTGGTGCACCAAATGGCGGTATTTAAAATCTCTGAATGTAACCCAAATGTATTAAGGGTGTATCTCACAATAACATCTGCATCAAAGGCTGCCAACTAAATTTTTGAAGCCCAAACGACTGTTTGTTTAACAACTGAATTTGACAGCAGTATATAAGCCTGTAATTTCACACCTGCTGATGCTGCAAGGCCTGAAAATAGTGTTTTTTGTCAAATAAGTGTGTTTTTCAAACACCAGAAAATGATGGGTGTATTTCTAGCTTAAATTGCACACTGACTAATACAGATGTTGTAGATTGCCCAAAAAGTGTTTTTTTGCCAACAGAATATGAATGCTGTATATATTAAACTTGAATTTAACACTTGCAGATCTGGCAAATACTGTTTTTGAAAAAAAAGTGTGTTTTTCAAACCCCAGAAAATGATGGGTGTATTTCTACCTTAAATTGCACACTGACTAATACAGATGTTGTAGATTGCCCAAAAAGTGTTTTTTTTGCTAACAGAATATGAATGCTGTATATATTAAACTTAAATTTAACACTTGCTGATCTGTCAAATACTGTTTTTTGAAGAAAAAAAAAAGTGTTTTTCAAACCCCAGAAAATGATGGGTGTATTTCTACCTTAAAGTGCACACTGACTAATCCAGATGTTGTAGTTTGCACCCCAAAAATGGTGATTTGCTATGTCCCAAAAGCTCAGATGCAGTGCTGGTGCACTGAGCATGCATAAAATGGCCGCCGCCGCCACCCACCTAACTAACAGAATTCAAAAAGTTAGTATTTTTGGTCAATGAGCTCAGGGCAGGGTAAAACGATAGTGCCCTGCACCCACACAACTATTTGTCTATAGAACGCTGAGTTAGATTCTCTCCTATTCTCTCCCTGAAATCACAAGTCCAGCAGCATCCTCTCCCTACACTTTTAACAGCAGAGTGACGTGCAGCGCTACGTGACCCAAGCTTATATAGAGCCTGGGTCACATGCTGCTCTGGCCAATCACAGCCATGCCATTAGTAGGCATGGCTCTGATGGCCTCTTGGGGCAAGTAGTATGACGCTTGTTGATTGACTGCTGTGCAGCCTTTCAAAATGCGCCAAGAAAGCACCGAACCCGAACTTTTACAAAAATGTTCGGGTTTGGGTCCGGCGTCCAAAAATCCTAAAGTTCGGTACGGACCTTTACAGTTCGGGCTCAACCCTATTACTAAATGCTATTTTTTTGTTTTTAATGATTTTGGCCACTTCTGCTGAGTACCACAGTGGTCTCTTACTTTTTTTTGCTTTTACTGACAAGCCTAATGCAACTATCTGTTGCCGTCAATAGTGTCACTTTTAAGTAGTCCCATTTCTCCTGGACTCCATTGAAACAGTTCTAATCTGATAGGGACTCGTATACCATTAATCTAATTTTTGAAAATTCAGTTTTTCTAAAATCTAAAACTTTTTGAGTGGTGTGACTCAGTCACTGTACTTATAGTAAACCACACTGACTGGTGATCACTAGATCCCAAGCTTTCCCCTACAGTTATATCAGATACCAAATTTCCATTTGTGAATACTAAATCTAAAATGGAATCCTTCCGGGTTGGCTCCTCAACTACTTGCTGTAGAGATAATCCCAGTAGGGAGTTTAGAATATCTGTACTCCTGGCAGAACTAGCTATTTTGGTTTTCCAGTTTACATCAATAAGATTAAAGTTTTATCACTCTTTTGCCCCCCTTTCCTAGTTTAAATGCTCCTTAGCCAATACTTTGAACTGTTCACTGAGGACATTTGTTCCCTTGAGAGAAAGATGCAAACCATCTTTCTTGTACAGTTCTTTTCCATTCCAAAGAGAGCTAACATGAGACACAAGGCCAAACCCTTGGTTCAGAGACCATTCACCAAGCCATACATTGATTTCCTTAATGCGCATCTTCCTGTCATGCTGAAGGTTATGCACAGGCAAAACTTCAGAGAATGAAACAGTCGATGCAACCTCCCGTATATCATTACCAAGTGTTTGAAAAGCTTCCTTCACCTTTGAATCCTCATTGCAAGCCAGATCATTTGTCCCAAGATGGACAATAACATCCACCTCCACAACCCCTTTAAGATTGTTACTGCACTATTTTTTCTAGGTCCCCAATAACTGACTTACTTCTGGCCGGTATCTCTCTCTGATGACAATGAAATACCCCTGCCACCAGAAGGAGAGACAAAGATCCAACAAACACTATGGGGGAAATTTATTATTTCCTCTGTGCTTGAAAAGTGGCGTTAAAAAGTTGCAAACTTTGTAAATGTTTGCAACTTTTTAACTGAGACTTTTTAAAAGATTGTACTATCTCAGATCTCATGCTGGAAGGAGCATGGTCAGCCACCTGGACAAATTTATCTTAATTTACGCCATATTTCTGATGTAAGTGAAACCAGATATCTATGGCAGCTCTGAACTGTGTTTGATTTCAGTTTAGGTGCATGGACTGCAGGAGGATGCACCTAAAAGGCACTTTTATATGGACTGACCATCGGCCCAATTATCATGTATGAACAGGAAACACTCATTCCTATAACTACTCCATGTAAAGGTGCCAGCAGTCACCCAATGACTGAACATCAAGTGATCATATCTTTTGGCTAGCACCAACAATTATCGCTTCCCTGGGTGACCTCTCACCTTTATCGACTACAAATAGAATAGATACATCCATCAAGATCGAAATACGCACATTATAGAATATGCACATCTTCAGCAGCTTAACTGATAGAAAAAACAGACTAACACATATTTTTAAATCAATACTTTTTTATTGATATTATATCTATTACCCTTAAATTACTATAAATCATGTTATCCATTTAATTACTCATTTAATTACCTATCTATCTACCTATTTATATATAATCTAATTCCTATTCCATCTATTTATATATAATCTAATTCTTACCCTATACTTCATATTGTATATTTCATATTTTATATTATATTTTATATATCCTTCCTATCTAATAATTAATCTATCTGCATTCCAGTCCATGTTTTACCAAAATCAGAAGAGGAGCTCACAATCCCCTCCTCCTAATCAATCAATTAATCAATTAACCAATCATGACAAAAGAATATATATGGGCAAAGGACTATGGCTACTCATACCCACTGAAGGAGGAGCAGGTACCTCTGAAATGCGAAATCTGCCATTTTTCCAAAGATCCAGCTCATCAGAACACGTGGCACGCCAACTGCGGGGATTCGAACACGTGACACGCCGACTGCGAGAATTTTCATCACCCGGAAGTGACGTCACCGGAAGAAATAGCGCGACGGTGATACTCGTGCAACCCACACGCGCAGTAAGGAGGCGCCACCCACCACCCGGACGGCCGCAGAAGCACATAGGAGTGGTAACGTACCCATGTGAAATCTTTATCTTCCAGGTGGAGATCCGGCCTCAATACAAGTGGAAGCTCCCATATAGGAGCATATACAGAAACTATTACTTGTATCTACAACTATTCCTACTCACTGTTTATATTTTTTGGACTATATGAATCTTTTATGAATTTTTTATGGACCCTTTCTTTGATTATATGAAGTTCTTGATTATCTGAATTTTTTTACATGGACTATACGAATTCTTATATGGACATAAATTTATATATGGACACAAATTAATACCTATCTTCCTCTTATATGGACATAAATTAACATCTTCTAATGGAAATAAATCAACATCTCTTATAGAATATACTAATATTTATTTATTTTTCATTTATTTATTTTCTAAGGAGTGCGCACATCCTAACTCTCATTAAAACCATACATTTTAAAGAATAGAAATATAACTACACTCACCTAAAGAATTATTAGGAACACCATTCTAATACGGTGTTGGACCCCCTTTCGCCTTCAGAACTGCCTTAATTCTGCGTGGCATTGATTCAACAAGGTGCTGATAGCATTCTTTAGAAATGTTGGCCCATATTTATAGGATAGCATCTTGCAGTTGATGGAGATTTGAGGGATGCACATCCAGGGCACGAAGCTCCCGTTCCACCACATCCCAAAGATGCTCTATTGGGTTGAGATCTGGTGACTGTGGGGGCCATTTTAGTACAGTGAACTCATTATCATGTTCAAGAAGCCAATTTGAAATGATTCGAGCTTTGTGACATGGTGCATTATCCTGCTGGAAGTAGCCATCAGAGGATGGATACATGTTCTCATTCTGTTTACGCCAAATTCGGACTCTACCATTTGAATGTCTCAACAGAAATCGAGACTCATCAGACCAGGCAACATTTTTCCAGTCTTCAACAGTCCAATTTTGGTGAGCTCGTGCAAATTGTAGCCTCTTTTTCCGATTTGTAGTGGAGATGAGTGGTACCCGGTGGGGTCTTCTGCTGTTGTAGCCCATCCGCCTCAAGGTTGTGCGTGTTGTGGCTTCACAAATGCTTTGCTGCATACCTCGATTGTAACGAGTGGTTATTTCAGTCAACGTTGCTCTTCTATCAGCTTGAATCAGTCGGCCCATTCTCCTCTGACCTCTAGCATCCACAAGGCATTTTTGCCCACAGGACTGCCGCATACTGGATGTTTTTCCCTTTTCACACCATTCTTTTTAAACCCTAGAAATGGTTGTGCGTGAAAATCCCAGTAACTGAGCAGATTGTGAAATACTCAGACCGGGCCGTCTGGCACCAACAACCATGCCACGCTCAAAATTGCTTAAATCACCTTTCTTTCCCATTCTGACATTCAGTTTGGAGTTCAGGAGATTGTCTTGACCAGGACCACACCCCTAAATGCATTGAAGCAACTGGCATGTGATTGGTTGACTAGATAATTGCATTAATGAGAAATAGAACAGGTGTTCCTAATAATTCTTTAGGTGAGTGTATATGTTAATTATCATCTGGTATTTTTAAACCATCCTATTTATATAACCTAATAAATAATACCCATAGACCCCATTTGCTGCGAGTGCCGTCCATCTATTTTATTTTTATTTCACTACCCCTGAAGCTTTGGGTTAGCTTCTTCGGACTGAGCACAGCCGCGATTCTGCCACTAGAAGTGAGCCACCACAACTGCATATCTTAATTATCACTTCTGGACAGCACAATGTCCTGCATAAACAGGGATTTGCTTACCAGGAATAATTATTCTTTATGGGGACAATCTACCTCTGTAGTGATCACTCGTCCTCATACAGAGGAGATGATTGCTACAAGTAAATGTAACTCTCACCTCCTCTGATCAGGCAATTATCTGGAATAAACTGTTCCTAATAAATGCCTGTAATATTGGTCCATGTAAAAGAGACCTTTACAGAGAAACAACATAAAAAGCCATAAAAAAAGGTGTCCTAGTGGTTTTTGTTTTGTTTATTGTTTTATGAATCATTCAAGTATTTTCCCAAAATGACATGTTAAGAAAACTGGCAAGTGGTCTTAAAACTTTCTTTCTATCTCTATTTTTGTGTGCCTCCATGAATACATTGACAATCAAAGATTTAATACACTGCACATCTGCTCTTGTTTCAGATAAAAGTCCCACCATTCCCTGCTTTAAATCACATCTATAAACCCTGCACCAACTGGACATAATATAAGGTTTTTGGAAATTGCTTTAAAAATAAAGTTAATACATAAACTTGCGCAGTACACAAATAGGGATATATCACGCTGGCTTTACTCCAGATATATCCCAGCTCTATCAGGAAACTGTTATTAAGTTTAGCCTTGTAGTTTCTATAAAAAATGTTGATCAATAAAATAGTTCTCCTTTCCTTTGGTTCTGCAGGAGTCTTGGGGATATATATCTTATTATTTAGTTCACAGTAACCACACAAATCACATATCCTGAAAAAAACTAAAATATTACAATGAATCTCTAAAATATTAATTTGCAAAGAGGAGTAATATGCTGCAACAAGATTATAGCATTACGTCTCCTTTCTTAATGAACTAATTGGTAGTATTCTCATGCTACTATCTACAAAATATATATTGTGTAAACTGTGTCTACCATGCACTAGCTCATTGACAAATTGCAGCATAGTGTATATACTACAGAGAATGGACCATCCATTGTAGCTTGAAAGCGATTTCATGGTCAAGTAACTGTCATAGAAGAGCTATCATTATTAATTTTAAGCATGCAATACACACATTCTCTCTAATGATAGTTTGATGATTATTTGTATTGGTATAATAAATCACCAACATAAAGCAATATTAAGTTTTCCTTTCCACTGGGGATTGTGTCATTGGCAAGAGCTTTGTAACTAATACATGAATGCTATTTGATGCAAATCATAAAGAGTAACCGTCCAAAGCAATCCACTTCTAATTCAACTACCTAAGAGTATTTTCTTTCAAATGTCATTTTGTTATATACAAACATTTAAACTATAATCCAGAAATACGATTTGCATCTTTTTTTACTGAAGCAATTAGTTAAGCTCTATTAACAATGTTGATGTCTTCAACCTGATCAACTACATGATAGATAATTGGTCCTGATGTTTATTCTGATTGATGTTAGAGGTCAGGTTGGAATTATATTCCAGAAATTTGGCAACTGCTTTATAAGAGTTAGTTTTTTTCACTTCTTTGTTGCAATATTTTTAAGATATTAGGTCTGAATAAATGCACTTACAGCATGGCCTCTTTCACACAGGGCGAGATTTCCGCACGGGTGCAATGCGTAAGGTGAACGCATTGCACCCGCACTGAATCCGGACCCATTCTCTCCAATGGGGCTGTGCACATGATCGGTGATTTTCACGCATCACTTGTGCGTTGCGTGAAAATCGCAGCATGCTCTACTTTGTGCGTTTTTCGCGTAACGCAGGCCCCATAGAAATGAATGGGGCTGCGGAAAATCGGAAGCATCCGCAGGCAAGTGCGGATACGGTGCGATTTTCACACACGGTTGCTAGGAGACGATCGGGATGGGGACCCGATCCTTATTATTTTCCCTTATAACATGGTTATAAAGGTAAATAATAGCATTCTTAATACAGAAGGCTTAGTAAAATAGGGCTGGAGGGGTTAAAAAAATAAAATAAAAATTAACTCCCCTTAATCTACTTGTTCACGCAGCCCAGCTTGTCTTCTTTCTTCATCTTTGCTGTGCAGTAGGAAAAGGACCTGTGGTGACGTCACTACGGTCATCACATGGTCTGTCACATGATCCATCACCAAGGTGATGAATCATGTGATGAGCACAGTGATGTCATCAAAGGTCCTTTACCCAGGTCCTGAAGAATGAAGACAGAAGAGATGCCGGCTGCGCGAACAAGTGGATTAAGGTGAGTTAA
The DNA here is from genome assembly GCF_905171765.1 of Bufo bufo. Lineage (NCBI taxonomy): Eukaryota > Metazoa > Chordata > Amphibia > Anura > Bufonidae > Bufo > Bufo bufo. The sequence goes on from NC_053392.1 coordinate 192,473,250, forward strand.
ATATTATAATTTTTTTTTTAACCCCTCAATGGACATTTTACTAAGCATTCTGTATTAAGAATGCTATTATTTTCCCTTATAACCATGTTATAAGGGAAAATAATAATGATCGGGTCCCCATCCCGATCATCTCCTAACAACCATGTTATAAGAGAAAATAATACAATCTACACAACACCTTTGGGTACCAAACATGCCGATTTTTCTCGCGCGCGTGCAAAACGCATTAAAATGTTTTGCACTCGCGCTGAAAAATCTCGCATTTTCCCGCGACGCACCCGTATCTTATCGGGCCTAAAACACCATGACGCCCGTGTGAAAGAGGCCTATGTCTTTTTTAACTTACATCTTTTTTTTTATTTATTAATGGCTTTCAATGATACAAAACAAGGTCATTTTGTATTCAGAAAAAAAAAGAAAGAGAGAAGACAAAGCAATATTACAGACATCCTTAATATTATTACCCTGGATTAAAACACACACACACAAAAGCTTACAAAAAAAAGAAAAGGGATAGGAATATGTTAGTAGGGAAACAAATAATAACCACATTGCCTGCAAAGATACTTGTTGCAGCCCTAGCTAATTTAAGGCTACTTTCACACTCGCGTTTGGTGTGGATCCGTCTTGTAACTGCACAGACGGATCCACACCAATAATGCAAACGCTTGTATCCGTTAATATCGGATCCGTTTGCATTTTTCATTTAAAAAAAAAGTCTCTAAGTCAAAACGGATCCGTCTTTACTTACATTGAAAGTCGATGGGGGACGGATCAGTTTTTAATTGCACCCTAATGTGTCAGTAAAAAACGGGTTCGTCCCCATTGACTTACATTGTAAGTCAGGACGGCTCTGTTTGGCTCCGCATCGTCAGACGGTCACCAAAACGCTGCAAGCTGCGTTTTAGTGACCGTCTAAAAAACGCAACAGAGACCAAACGCAGCCAAATAAATGCATTCTGAATGGATCCTTTTCCGATCAGAATGCATTGGGGCTTAACTGATCAGTTTTTGATCTCACAAGCGGACCCAGAAACGCCAGTGTGAAAGTTGCCTAAGGCTAAATCTGTCCTTGACTTCACTCTGTAAAAAGTGTTCACTTAGGCCTCATGCACACGAGGGTCTTCCTTGATTTTTGGAGGATCCACGGACATGAAGAAAAAGTCGTTTTGGTGTCCGCCTGGCCGTGCGGAGCCAAACGGATCTGTCCTGACTTACAATGCAAGTCAATGGGGACGGATCCGTTTGACGTTGACACAATATGGTGCAATTGCAAACGGATCCGTCCCCCATTGACTTTCAATGTAAAGTCAGGAGTTAATATACCATAGGATCTGAGTTTTCTCCAATCCGATGGTATATTTTAACTTGAAGCGTCCCCATCACCATGGGAACGCATCTATGTTAGAATATACCATCGGATTTGAGTTAGATCGTCAAAAGTCAGATCCGACAGTATATTCTAACACAGAGGCGTTCCCATAGTGATGGGGACACTTCAAGTTAGAATATACTAAGAACTGTGTACATGACTGCCCCCTGCTGCCTGGCAGCACCCGATCTCTTACAGGGGGCTGTGATCAGCACAATTAACCCCTCAGGTGCCGCACCTGAGGGGTTAATTGTGCGTATCATAGCCCCCTGTAAGAGATCAGGTGCTGCCAGGCAGGAGGGGGCAGACCCCTCTCCCCTGTATTTAACTCATTGGTGGCCAGTGCGGCCCCCCTTCCTCCCCTGTATTTAACTCATTGGTGGCCAGTGCGGCCCCCCTCCCTCCCCTGTATTTAACTCATTGGTGGCCAGTGCAGCCTCCCCTCCCCCCCTCCCTAATTAAAATCACCCCCCCCCATCATTGGTGGCCAGTGCGGCCTCCCCTCCCCCTAATTGAAATCACCTTCCCCCATCATTGGTGGCAGCGGAGAGTTCCGATTGGAGTCCCAGTTTAATCGCTGGGGCTCCGATCGGTAACCATGGCAACCAGGACGCTACTGCATTCCTGGTTGCCATGGTTACTTAGCAATTTTAGAAGCATTATACTTACCTTTGCTGTCTGTGACCGGCCGGGCGCTCCTCCTACTGGTAAGTGAAAGGTCTGTGCGGCGCATTGCCTATAGCACAGACCTGTCACTTACCAGTAGGAGGAGCGCCCGGCCGGTCACAGACATCGCAGGTAAGTATAATGCTTCTAAAAATTGTTAAGTAACCATGGCAACCAGTACTGCAGTAGCGTCCTGGTTGCCATCGTTACCGATCGGAGCCCAGCAATTAAACTGGGACTCCGATCGGAACTCTACGCTGCCACCAATGATGGGGGAAGGTGATTTTAATTAGGGGGGGAGAGGGGAGGCCGCACTGGCCACCAATGATGGAGGGGTTATTTTAATTAGGGAGGGGGGAGAGGGGAGGCCGCACTGGCCACCAATGATGGGGGGGTGATTTTAATTAGGGGGGGGAAGAGGGGAGGCCGCACTGGCCACCAATGAATATAATACTGGGGAGGGAGGGGGGCCGCACTGGCCACCAATGAGTTAAATACAGGGGAGGGGGGTCTGCCCCCTCCTCCCTGGCAGCACCTGATCTCTTACAGGGGGCTATGATACGCACAATTAACCTCTCAGGTGCGGCACCTGAGGGGTTATTTTTGCGGATCACAGCCCCCTGTAAGAGATTGGGTGCTGCCAGGCAGCAGGGGGCAGTCATGTACAAAGTTCTTTGTATATTCTAACTTGAAGCGTCCCCATCACCATGGGAACGCCTCTGTGTTAGAATATACTGTCGGATTTGAGTTTTCACGAAGTGAAAACTCAGCTCTGAAAAAGCTTTTATGCATCTGTCTGTGTGAAAGTAGCCTACGGCCACGGATCAAGGACGTGGATGCCAATCTTGTGTGCATCCGTGTTTTTTCACGGACCCATTGACTTGACTGTCCGTCAAAAAAATAGGACAGGTCGGACCGACAGGAAACACGGATCACGGCCGCAGATCAACAACGGTGCATTTTCCGAGTTTTCAACGGACCCATTGAAAGTCAATGGGTCCGCAGAAAATCACGGAAAACGGAACAACGGCCACGGATGCACACAACGGTCGTGTGCATGAGGCCTTACTCTGTGTAGGTGGAGAATATAAGACAGAATTACTTTCCCTCCGAGTCCAGGAAAATTTGTATAGCTTTTTACTTTAAAATAATAAATCTAATCAGAGTAAACAACAGATAACTCCAAGCTCAGCATTTCTCCCTCTATCATATGATGCTTTCAAAGAGCAGAATATAAGAAACATGGAAAAGCTCCTTGAAGTCCAGGGGAGGACTGGCCAGCCACAGTACCAATGGACTTAAGCATTCTTACAATAATGATCCCCAAAAGTCCAGTTAAAATATTATAGGCCGATTTACAAAGGGTTGTCCACTTATTAGATTGGTGGGGGACGACTCCCAGCGCTTGTACGAGTGCTGCCTTCTCTTCATTGTTTACCTGCTCGCCTTCACAACTGCAGCAGCGAGCAGATGTAATTGCAACTGTTCTGTCCCTATTCACTTCAATGGGACAGCTCTGTCATATTTACTTGAGTAGGAAGGAGCTGTCCCGTTGAAGCGAAAAGGGATGGCGGAGGTGTAATTACACCTGCTCACCACTGCAGTTGAGACGGCAAGCAGGTAAAAAATGAAGAGAAGGTAGCACTCAACTAATTAGCAGGGGTGACGGCAGTCGGACCCCGCCAATATAATTTTGATGACCTATCCTGAGCATAGGTCATCAATGTAAAAAAAAAAAAATGTACACCCCATAGATGGCTATGAATTCCCATGCAATTTTTCCAAATGTTTATTTGTTTCCTAAATGCAAAATAAAGCAACTTTCCAATATTTCTCCATTAAAATTGTTTGCTTCTGTAGAGTCTATGTAACTCCTTTACATAGCTGAATATCCTTCTGCTTAGGTCCTAGCTTGATAAACCTGTGTAGGGGATGAGGTTGTGCATGGCAGTTAAGTGGGGGAGAGGGATTAAAGCATTCAAGGTGTCAGAGAGAACAAAACACACAAGCTGAATAGAGTTTCAGAGTATTTATAGGGAGCAGAACACAACAAGCATTGCGCAGGCAGGGAGAGGGTATCACTCAATCTGTGCATGACTGTACCAAGAGAGAAGAACAATAAAGGTACATTCAGCAGGGGAGAGTAGTTGGCAAATTTTAAGTGTGAGAGTAGTGTCTATTTCTTATCATTAATTTCTGTCAACACAAGAGGGCACCCTTTATGGATTGTATAAAGTGAAATTTGTCCAGAAATTAAACTGTGTGCTGATACATTAGAGCTAGTTAAGGCAGTAGGATCTTGATAGCACACATTTCACATCCAGCATGTATAAGAGAGAGGGACAAGCCCACATAATGAAAGTCTTAAACTAAGGGCAGGTTGCAGACTGCATAGCAAGGGTTCCGAAAATGAATGAAGAAATAAAGATTGCAGCCTGAACCTCAGGGAATTTTTTTGTAGTCGATGTAACCACTAGTGATGATTGAGCATGCTCGGCCGAACACCTGTTCGGCTCGAGCATCTCGATGCTTGGCACATAGCGGTACTGTCATGGTCTTACCTTCTTTCTGTTCTCCTTCGTTTGACATGTGCTGGCGGCCATCTTGGTTTCTTGTAGCCTCCCACCCTGCGGCTCCTCCTTCCCACTGGGAGGAGCTGGATGCCTAGCTCATATATATATAGGAGGTCTGTGGCTTCAGTTCCTTGCTTGGTCCTCCTGTGTTCACATGCTTCTAGACTGCTGCTGCTTCTGGTTCCTGATCCTGGTTTCGTCCGACTACCCTGCTGGTTCCTGATCCTGGCTTCGTCTGACTACCCTGCTAGTTCCTGATCCTGGCTTCGTCTGACTACCCTTCTGGTTCCTGACCCTCTGGCTTCGCAAAGACTCTGCTTCGGTTTCGCCATCCGTTTGGAATTTTGCTTTACAGCTTTATTTTCAATAAAGCCTTCTTATTTTCACTTATCCCTTGTTGTACGTCTGGTTCATGGTTCCGTGACATTAGGACCAAGCCATGAATTCTGACGGTACAGGTCCATCCTCGCTACCCACGCTGGTTGCCAGACTTGATCAGCAGGATCACCTGTTGGGTCGGTTCGCTGTGGCGTTGCAAACCCTGCTTGAACGCACGGCTCATTTCGCTCCCGTTGCCGATGGGTCGGTTGTCGCTCCTGGGCCCGCTCCTACTGCCGCTCCGGTTGTTGCGCCAGAGTCTACCCCGACACCTGTTGTTGCACCTGCGGTGTTTCGGGGTATGACCGGTTCTGCCCCTCTTCCACAGCGCTTTGGGGGAGAGCCAACTCAGTGCCGAGGTTTCCTTAACCAGGTGGGCATTTATTTCGAGTTGCTGCCACATGCCTTTCCCACTGAGAGATCAAAGGTGGGCTTCTTGATCTCGCTGCTCTCGGACAAGGCCTTGGCCTGGGCCAGCCCTTTATGGGAGAACAACAATCCGGTGGTTGCCGAGTTTTCCGGTTTTGTTGCTTCTCTTCGGAAGGTATTCGATGTGCCGGCTCGTGCTGCCTCTGCTGCGAAGCTCCTTATGTCCATCAGACAGGGTTGACGATCCGTAGCTGAATACGCCATTGAGTTTCGTACCCTGGCAGCAGAGGTGGGCTGGAATAATGAGGCTCTGGTCGCTGCTTTCTCTCATGGTCTCTCGGATGCCTTGAAGGATGAGGTTGCAGCTAAGGACCTACCAGTGGAGCTCGAGTCTCTTATTTCTTTCCTGATTTTGATTGACACCAGACTCAGGGAGAGACCTTCCTTTAAGGAGAGCCTGCGGAGGTTTTCTAAAAGATTGGCGCCTACGTTTGTTGTCCACCCGTGCCTCCCTCTCCTCCCACGCCTCCTGGGGATGACTTGTCTGGGGGTGAACCCATGCAGCTGGGGTTTGCTCGCCTGTCCGAGGGGGAGAGGGTACTCCGGAGACGCGAGGGCCGATGCATGTACTGTGGTCTCGGTGGGCATTTTCGGTTGGCATGTCCGAACCGTCCGGGAAACGCTCGCACCTGAGATCCTGTCGGGGGCAGATCTTGGGTGGAGTCTCCTCGTCCCCGGTTTCCCGTGTTGACAAACCACTCATCACTGTTGTCCTCTCCTGGGTCGGGGGCTCGGTGACGACCCAGGCGTTGGTGGACTCTGGTGCTGGTGGTTTGTTCATTGATAATGTGTTCGCTGCCGCCAATTCCATTCCTCTGCAGGCTCGAGGTTCCCCACTGGCTCTTGAGGCGATAGACGGCAGACCCCTTCTGCCGCCACACATGACTCATGAGACCCTTCCAGTGGGGATAGCCATTGGTGCCGTTCACAGAGAGTCGGTCTGCCTCCAGGTTATTTCGTCTCCACACTACTCGGTGGTCTTGGGGTACCCCTGGCTCCGGAAGCATAATCCGACTTTCGATTGGAGATCGGCCGAGATCCTCTCGTGGTCACCGCAGTGTGGGGCTAGTTGCATCCATGGGTCTGTCAAGTTGCTGTGTACTTCCTCGGACTCTCTGTTGCCTCCTGAATACGAGGAGTACCGGGATGTATTCGATAAGGTGCGCGCGGTTGCCCTACCTCCGCACCGCCCATACGATTGTGCCATAGAGTTACAATCTGGTGCCGTTCCTCCTCGTGGCAAAGTCTATCCACTGTCGGTAGCGGAGAATGAGGCCATGGAGGAGTACGTGAGGGAGGCGCTTTCACGCGGACACATTCGCAAATCCTCGTCCCCGGCAGGGGCTGGATTTTTCTTTGTGAAAAAGAAGGGCGGTGAGTTGAGGCCTTGCATCGATTACAGGGGTCTCAATCGCATCACGATCAAGAACGCTTACCCGATACCCTTGATTTCCGAGCTGTTCGATCGCCTTAAAGGGGCCACGGTCTTTACCAAACTCGACCTGAGGGCGGCATATAACCTGGTAAGGATCAAGGCGGGCGATGAGTGGAAGACCGCGTTTAACACCAGGACCGGTCATTATGAATCCTTGGTTATGCCCTTTGGGTTGTGCAATGCGCCCGCAGTCTTTCAGGAATTCATCAACGATGTTTTCCGTGACCTGTTGCAGCAGTGTGTGGTGGTCTATTTGGATGACATCTTGGTATATTCTGAATCCATGGAGGCCCACATTCTGGATGTCAGACGAGTGTTGCAACGGTTACGAGAGAACAAGCTGTTCGGTAAGCTTGAGAAATGCGAATTTCACCGATCCCAGGTAACCTTCTTAGGTTACATCATTTCCGCTGAGGGGTTCTCCATGGATCCTGAGAAGGTTTCGGCTGTCTTACAGTGGCCCCAGCCCAGTGGTCTTCGTTCCCTGCAGCGCTTTTTGGGCTTCGCCAATTATTATCGGAAGTTCATCAGGGACTTTTCCATGCTAGCCAAGCCTCTCACGGATCTGACCAGGAAGGGCAGTAATTCCCAGGTGTGGCCGCTCGAGGCCATCCGAGCTTTTGAGGCTCTAAAGTCCGCCTTTGTGTCGGCTCCGATTCTGTCGCATCCCAACCCTGGGTTGCCCTTTGTCCTCGAGGTGGACGCGTCTGAGACGGGAGTAGGCGCCCTTCTGCCTCAGTGTAGAACACCAGAGGGTCCTCTGCTTCCTTGTGGGTTTTACTCCCGGAAACTGTCTTCCGCGGAGTGCAACTATCAGATTGGTGACAGGGAGTTATTGGCCATCGTGCAGGCCCTTAAAGAATGGAGGCACTTGCTCGAGGGTTCGGTGGTTCCGGTCCTCATCCTGACGGACCACAAGAATCTGACCTACCTTTCTGAGGCCAAGAGATTGACACCACGTCAGGCCAGATGGGCTCTGTTCTTGTCACGTTTTAATTACGTGGTCTCCTACCTACCCGGTTCCAAGAACATCAGGGCGGATGCCTTATCACGGCAGTACTCCGAGCTGTCCAGGGAGGAGTCGATTCCGACTTCGGTCATACCTCCGAATCAGATCTTGGCCGCCATTCGCACCAGCCTGACCTCTCCCCTGGGTGAGCAGATTTTGGCGGCTCAATCTGGTGCTCCCTCTGGGAGACCCAACGGCAGATTTTTTGTGCCTGAGGAGTTGCGCACTCGGTTGTTGCGAACCTACCATAACTCCAAGACCGCGGGGCATCCTGGAAAGAATCAGCTGTCCTGGGCTGTTTCACGTCTGTTCTGGTGGCCTTCCCTACGTTCCGACATCGCCGCATATGTAGCGGCATGCTCCGTTTGTGCCCAGAGTAAGTCCCCTCGGCACCTTCCGTTGGGCCTTCTGCAACCCATAGCCACAGGGGAGCGCCCATGGTCACACCTGGGGATGGATTTCATTGTGGACCTCCCTGCATACGGTCATTCTCATGATTGTGGATCGGTTTTCCAAAATGTGCCACTGTGTTCCTCTCAAGAAGTTACCCTCTGCACAAGAGTTGGCCACGATTTTTGCCAGGGAGGTCTTCCGGTTGCACGGTTTGCCCAAGGAGATTGTGTCGGATCGGGGGAGTCAGTTTGTGTCCAGGTTCTGGCGCGCCTTTTGCTCCCAGTTGGGGATTCATCTCTCCTTCTCCTCGGCCTACCACCCTCAGTCCAATGGGGCCGCAGAACGATCCAATCAGGCCTTGGAGCAATTCCTTCGTTGCTATGTCTCCGATCACCAAGACAATTGGGTTGACCTCCTGCCTTGGGCTGAGTTTGCCAGGAACACAGCGGTGAACTCTTCCTCTGGGACATCTCCCTTCATGGCCAATTATGGGTTCCAACCTGCCGTGTTACCGGAGGTATTCTCTCCCCAGGATATTCCGGCTGTGGAGGATCACCTTTCCGTCCTACGTGCTTCTTGGGTACTGATCCAGAAGTCCCTTGAGGTCTCTGCGCAGCGCCAGAGACTCCAGGCTGATCGCAGACGAGCGCCTGCCCCTTCCTACCAGGTCGGAGACCGTGTATGGTTGTCCACCCGCAACCTCAACCTTCGAGTGCCCACTCCCAAGCTGGCGCCTCGCTTTGTTGGTCCCTTCCGAGTGCTTCGCAGGGTAAACCCGGTAGCCTATGCCCTTGCGCTTCCTCCTGGCATGCGGATCTCCAACGTGTTTCATGTCTCCCTGTTGAAGCCACTGGTGTGTAATCGTTTCACTTCCTCGGTTCCTCGGCCTCGTCCGGTCCAAGTGGGTAATCGTGAGGAGTATGAGGTGAGCAATATCCTGGACTCACGCCTGGTCCGCGGTCGGGTGCAGTTTTTGGTCCATTGGCGTGGTTATGGTCCAGAGGAGCGTTCCTGGGTTCCCTCCGCAGATGTCCATGCTCCTGCCTTGCTCCGAGCCTTCCACGCACGCTTCCCTCAGAAACCGTTCTTTACTCCGCGGAGGAGGGGCCCTTGAGGGGGAGGTACTGTCATGGTCTTACCTTCTTGCTGTTCTCCTTCGTTTGACATGTGCTGGCGGCCATCTTGGTTTCTTGTAGCCTCCCACCCTGCGGCTCCTCCTTCCCACTGGGAGGAGCTGGATGCCTAGCTCATATATATAGGAGGTCTGTGGCTTCAGTTCCTTGCTTGGTCCTCCTGTGTTCACATGCTTCTAGACTGCTGCTGCTTCTGGTTCCTGATCCTGGTTTCGTCCGACTACCCTGCTGGTTCCTGATCCTGGCTTCGTCTGACTACCCTTCTGGTTCCTGACCTCTGGCTTCGCAAAGACTCTGCTTCGGTTTCGCCATCCGTTTGGACTTTTGCTTTACAGCTTTATTTTCAATAAAGCCTTCTTATTTTCACTTATCCCTTGTTGTACGTCTGGTTCATGGTTCCGTGACAGGTACTCGGCCGAGTACCGCATGTGCTCGAGCTCCTTGCTCGAGTCTCTTTAGCCCTCACTGTAATGCTAGTAGCCATGTACGCTACTGGCATTACAGTGATTTGCTGGCCAGAACACGTCATCGGGTGCTATATAGCACCCAATGACGCTTGTTCGGCTTATTTGTAGTCAGGGAGAGCTGAGCATAGGAAGGGACAGAGAGTGTAGGGAGGGTAATTGAATATTTTTTTGGGACCAAAACATTTCAGAGACCCAAAAGTCCTTGTAAGGACTACTGTATTGTGTGTGACAGCAGCAATATAGGCTTGTAGCGCAACCTGCGCTAAATTGCTGAGTGTAAGGGAGAGCTGTAATAGAAAGATTTTCATACAAAAAACTTTTCAGAGACCCAAAAGTCCTTTTAAGGACTATTGTGTATGACAGCAGCAATATATATTTTTAGCGCATCCTGCGCTAAATACAGTGTAATAGGCCGCACCACATCTCCTTTTTAAAGTGTGCGGATCCTTAAAATATCAGTGACATCCAGTTTACCTTTTTCCATAGACGGTGTCCGCTGCGGACAGTTAAATTATCCGCGCCACATCTCATGTTTAAAGTGTGTGCATTGCTAAAATATCAGAGACATCCAGTGCACTTTTTCCGTAGACGGTGTCCACTGCTGACAGTTAAATTATTTGCGCCACATCTGATGTTTAAAGTGTGTGCATCCCTAAAATATCAGTGACATCCAGTGTACCTTTTTCGGTAGACACTGTGAACAATGACATTACCTGTGGTACCTGTCCTGTATAACGTTTCCTCATCACAAATACCTTTGTAAATTTTTTTGCGCATACACTTCCAAATCCTACGCTACTGTATGTGTGACATACTTTCAAGCATATATCACATTTAAAATGAAGAAGGCGAGCAGGAAGGAACGGGGAAGTGGCTGTGATGCTAATGGTTCACGCAGAGGCCGTAGCCCTGGGCGCGGAGAAACTGTGCCTGCTGCCAGAGCACAAGAAAAACAATCATCCATGATACCTAGCTTCATGTCCCAGTTTGCAGGGCGGCGCAAGACACCACTCTTGAAGTCAGACCAGTGCGACCAGGTGGTCAGTTGGATTGCAGCAGATAATGCTTCCAGTCAGTTAAGCACCACTCTTCCACCAAGTCCAGTCTCAGTAGCAAGGAGTCCGGTCAACTCAATCCTCACCCTGATCCTCCTTCCTCCCACCATGTACAATCTGGCCAAACAAGTGATCCCACACTTGGATATTCCGAGGACCTCTTTTCATCACCATTACTTGATTCGGCCCTCTCGCCAAGCACGTTTGAAGAGGGATATGAAATCTTGTGCCCTGATTCCCAACCTCTTGAGCATCCACAGTCACAAGAAGATGACGGTGAGGAACGGTAATTAGTGTTCAATAAGGTGGATGATGATGAGACACAGTTGCCAATGAGTCAACCGCAATTACTGTCTCAAGAGGTTGATGAAGAGGAGGAGAAACAGTTGTCAATCACTGAGGTTGTGGTTAGGTCAACAAATCAGGAGGATGATCAGAGTGAGGAGGTGGTGGATGATGGGGTCACTGACCCAACCTGGGAAGGTGGAAAGCCAAGCGAGGACAGCAGTACAGAGGGGGAGGGATCCCCAGCACGGCAACAGGCTGGAAGAGGCAGTGGGGTGGCAAAAGGGAGAAGGCTGGCCACACCAAACAGGCCCGCAACTGTGCCATGGAGCACCACCTTGAGGAAATCTCCCTTACCAAGGGGTTGATGTTCCGCAGTATGGCGCTTTTTTGAGGAAAATGCAGACGACAAAAGAATAGCAGTTTGCAACCTGTGCCATTTGAAAATGAGCCAGGGCGTGAACACTAGCAGTCACCCGGTTGCCACAATTTTTTAAGGTGTGCCGTGCCCGCCTGTCACGGCCTATATTATTTTGACTGTGAGGCAGTTGCCGTGCAGACTGGTTGCCGGTGGCAACGTGTAGTTTTTGGTTTGCACTTCCCCTTTAAGGTGAATTTTCCTGCTGCTTGGTGAGCGTGGGGTTAATTTCCTGACTAGGTGTGGATCAGGGTGTGGTCTCTTGGTGCTATTTAGCCTAGGCTTGCAGCATAGAGGTTAGTTCTGCTCTAGCCTTGCTGTGGGCTGGAAGCTATGCTCCATTCTTGGGCAATTCCATCTGCCTAGTCATTGAGGGCCACCTTATTGGATATCAAGGTCTTTTAGCAATGTCATCCCGGTGTTTCCTTCCCTTCCTATCCCTATTTGTCTGGAGTGGGTTATGTTAAGGGTGTTTGTATGTCTAGTTTGGTGTTACATATCTGGTGGGGTTTGCTGTCCAGCATGTTTGCTAGACATTCCCCTGCCTTACGTTGTATAATCCGGAAGGGGGTGTCTGGTTCCCCGGAGGGGAGACCATTTGTCCGCACGCAGCTATGTGTGTCCTGGATACATGTGTGGTTGTTGTATGTGCTGTGTCCTTAATGTGTGTGGACTTCTGCACTTGTGTACGGGTTCCAGTCGGTGTGCCTGTGGCAGGTAAGTGTGTTGTATTTGTCGCTTACCTGCCAATTCCATATGATGTATAAGGTCTCCTTTCTTTGGAGCTTGGCCGGTGGAGACTCCTGTTTGTCCGTGCTTTGGAGGAACAGGTTTGTTGTGGAAATTTTATTATGCGGACATTTTACTTTAGGATGTGGGTGTGTTTTCATAGATTGTCATCTGTCTCCCTGTGTCTGATTTAGCCAAGGAGCGCTCTAGCAGAGGGTACTTTGGCTGAATCGGGACCAGTGGTAAAACCGTCAGTATGAAAACCTTCTCATGGGCTTGGAGACATATCTGCTTTTAAGACCTGCATATCTGCCTTGTCGGTATACTAGTACCGTATACTGACAATAGCCGTAGCAATGTCTCGCAGATAATTTCAAACCTATGGGAACCAGTAGAATGATCTTTATTAGATACTGATCACCTTTGAGCAGTATTGAATGAGGTCCATGCTGACAGTGATGGGGGGTGGGCGGCCACCTGGCTCATCAGACAATGGACATTACTCATCCTTCCTTATACAGGGATGGGGCATGTGCATTGTCTGCCCAGCCACATTGATTGCCCCGCCCTGTCCTTTGACATCACTTCCTGCATGTTATCACTTCCTGTAACCTTGTCTTGGGCCAGCCCCTTTTACACCTTTTGTTAGTAAAAGTACAGGCTGGGCATGGAGAAGGAGGAGTTGCTCAGAATTTTCAATCAAGATGATAACACATGTGTCTATCTCTGACTGGGGCTGAGAGAAGGGATTCACCTTTTTCCTTACACAAACTTTGATGCGAGCTGATTACAACTATTAATATTTTCTACAACAGATGGCGAGCTAGGAAGGAGATATTTTTTTTCCCTGTTATCAGCAGAACTTAAAGGAGACACAGCTTAATTTTCAAAAAGCAAAAAAGGTCGGCATAAGGTAATATCCTTTTCCTTACTCTCATTTTTGAGAAAGTTTTGCTCTTTGTGAACTGAAATCTGTGTACTCCAATCTGCTGACATCATAAAGAAATCTATTTAAAAAACCTTTTGGTGTATGTGGTTGTAGTCTGCTGCATCAGGGGGTGTGAGGATAAGGTAGGAGTTTTTCCTTTGTGTAGTTTTCTGAGTTGATTGATCAGAGATTGTATGATGAGATTGTGTGCTGAGCAGTACAGGGTATTGTGTTTTTTTGTAACTTCTTAACTTATGTTACTGTGTTACTGTGATTTTGTAAGAGGCAATTTTAGAGGTTTATAGAGGCAGCAATTGGTTTTAGTGTTTGTACATTAGAGACAGCATTTAGAGTATTTTTATATTGTTAACCTGTAAATCACCCACAGAGTGGAGGTTTTTCTCTGGTTTCGGGGGTAGGGAACAGGAAATATAGAAACTGTTTTTATTGCTGGATATTGTAGACACTATCTTGATTTCCTTTGTGTGATGACCATGTGCTTGTCGGCAATCTTTATGACCGTGTGCTCTGTCGGCCATCTTTACCATGTGCTCTGTCGGCCATCTTAGTCAGTTTACTATGGAAAGCGATCTGATTGTTTTTGTCTGAAATGTTAGTTTTGTCGAATAGTTATCTTGTCTTTTTGTAACCTTTCTATGTACAGTTTTATTTTGTTTTGATAAGTTTTGTGCTGGATATCAGTGGAGTGTTCGGTTATGGTATAGCTCAGTGACCAGTCTGATACAGGAATCGTGTGAGCATTAGTGGCAGTTAGTGGTGAAATCGTCCTATAGTTGATGATTCTGCTTAATGTTTGTACAGTATATCTGTGGCTGTTACACTGAATAGTAGACTTGTTTGGCATAATTAATACGGGTACTACAGTGTAGAAAGGTTCTGTGCCAAAAGTATTGGGACAACTCCTAGAAATTGGTAGTAGTGTTTTGTTTTTTGTAGCAACCATTGTGGTGGTTGTTTTTTGTGCAATGGAAAGTATTTTTAAGGAGTTAGCAAAGTTGAAGGACACGGCGGCCATTCTTCAGGCTATGCAGGGATCTACTGATCCATGGCTTCAGGCTCAGAATTGTGTAGCAAACCTGATCGGTACCAAAAAATGGCGCAAAAGGAAAGGCAAGTATGCTCTGATTTTTGCTGCTGGGTGGATAGCGGATAAATATCAGGAGTCTTGTAGGCTGAAGCTGAGTTTGGAAGGAGAAGTGGAAGATTTAAAAGTGGAAATTGTTAAATTGAGAACTCTTGTCCAGCAGGCAGCTGAAGCTAGCGCTAATTATGAATGTATTGTGATGAGTAATACTGAGCTGTGCAAGGAAAATGAATGCTTATCTGAAAACCTGACGCATGCACAGGATGCTGTAAGGGAATTGCCAGAGTTATTGAAACAACCGTTGGAGAGTAATGTGTCTGGGGTTAGAGGCAATGTATGGGCTGTAATCATGGAGAAGTCTGAGGATTGTGATTTAGATAGTGGAACCGACTCAGGGATGGAGATGGACAATGTGTCTGACCCTGGAGTTGGAAGTATTAACACAAGGCCAGAAGATTCCTCAGATGAGTCTGTGGTAAGTGGACTAAATACAGATAGTAGTGTAGGATCTAGTCATGCTAGGATGGTTAATGTGCGCCAAGTCAAATCGCCATGTGCCCAGACAAGGTATTATGCAGGGAGGCGAGCTATCCTTTGTTATGCATGCAGGGAATACGGGCACATTGCACGATATTGTGACGTTGCTAATGGCAACAGACACAGGTATGTTAAGTACCCCAGAACCACACCTAGAAGTGAAGTGGTTTATTCATCAAGGTGGGGTAATGGTCCCAGACATGCTTCTTTGCAAAGGCAGAGAACCCAGGGACAGCCAAGGTCTTTGAAAAACCGTTTTTGGGACATTGAAATGTTAAATCCTGCTTCTCTGGTAAAATGAATCTGAAACTGTTTGGGACTGGGCAAATTAACATTTCAATGACTGGGTGGGTAGAAATTCTCCTGTACGGTTTCAGGGGAACCCTCCAAGACATTGATTTGTTAATTCAGTCCTTTACAATTGTCCTAAGGTTTGAGTTTTGGGTTTTAAGTTAAAATTAACTTTTTACTGAATCTCAATGTATATAGCAGGACTGTCTGTAACTGAAGTTTGTTATGTTTGTTTTTCTCTCCTGTTTACAGGTCTTCTTCTACTAATCCATTTTTATTTTTAGGTTTTATTGTTGTAATCAAGTTTTTTCCTTTTTTATTTTTCAGTTATTTTTGTCTATTTTTGCTTGGGTATTTCTTTGATTTATTTACATTTTTCTTTTACAAATCCATTTTTATTTTTTAGGTTTTTATTGAAGTTTCTTTCAGTTTTTCTTTATTTACCAAACCATTTTTTTTTTTAGTCTATTAATTTTTTCCTTATTATTTTTTTCGGGTTTTCCATTTTTTGGCGCTTTTCTCTATCTTTCTTTTTCTCTCTTTCCCTCTCTTTTCTCTGTAGATTTGGTTAGGAGTACTGGGGGTCTCATATTGTGTGGGAACTACTGTCTGAATTCAAGGGTTGCTGCTGAGTGAGAGGTTTTTGATCAGTCACTGCAAAAAGGGCTTTGTGTGCTGTTCAGCTTGACTATATAGAATCATATCGGCAAAGGAAAGTGAGTTGATGAGCATTTTTTTAAGGAGACAAGGTGATATATATCACCTGGGCATACCAATAGCTGTGTGAGTAACCCCATTCCCCACAGGAGTACTGTGTGTTTTTTTCCTGTGCACCCCTCGTCCCCACAGAAGGTACTGTGTGTTCTCTGTGCACCCCTCGTCCCCACAGAAGGTACTGCGTGTTCTCTGTGCACCCCTTTTTCCACTCCAGGTCAATTGGAAGCCCTATCCTGTGGTCAGGTCACTATTCAGAGCCAAAACCGAGGCTGGTATATCTCATTAGGAGACTCAGAGGGCCGCCGTGTGTCGGCGAGAGCCCTTTTCCTCACACTGATTACTCCTTTTCCTGAGGTCTAACTAGGGTGAACGGAGTCCGTGTGTCGGTGCCAGAAACCCTAAGGCAACTCAGAGGCGAACGAAGGGGAGTAACAGCCATCCAGCGTGTGTCGCAGGGCAGTCCTTGTGTAGGTCGTGGGACAATTCCTAGCGTAGGTCGCGGGAAAATTCCTTGCGTAGGTCGCGGGAAACTGTATGCTTGAGCATGGGTTTAGGGAAATTTAGGGAACAGAAGGGTACCACTTCTGACTATAGGACAGCCAAGCAGTACATGAAATCCATCTATGGAGGAGGAGGAGTTAAGCCCCTCAAAGATTGGCACCAAGGGACTGTAGGTTCAGAGTGGACCATCCCAAAGAAGGGACCTTTGAGGTTTGGATTGGGAAAAAGTTTGTCCGTAAATTCCCCACTAGACTCCAAAGCCATGGTTCCCTCCAGAAAGCAGAACTGTGGCTGCACAAATCCATCGATCTCCAGCAACAGGGCATTCAAAAGTCCCAGACAGTGCAAACTAACACTGTCATGTACTCCCATCCTGCAAAGACTGCAGAGTCCAAGAGAAGCACCCTATCTCTTTCTCCTTTTCTCTTTCTCTATCTCTCTCTCTCATCCCTCCGTCATCTCTCCATCTAACCTTGAGACGATGCACCATGTTTAATCCAGCTTATCTTCGTCCTGGTTTTAAGGACGATGAGAAGGGGGGAAAGTGGTGCAGAAAACAACGATCTTCAAACTTTATAACCTCTCAAATCTCAATCAATTTCTAAACCATCACAACTGCCTTTTCTTTGCTGGTACTTGGGTCCGATTTTTTCAAAGAAGGTAAAAATCACGGCAGATCCATGGCCTGAATGTTCTGCTGTAACTCTTTTATTCCATCAGGTATGCCCCCAGGCAGCCCCACGGGTTATCACCCGATGTCCACCACCGGGTTCGGACCCAGACTCAATAACCAGTGTTCATTCTAGTCAACCAGGTGATTGGGTCGTGCTAAAGAAACATCCGAGGACGGGACTAGAGCCGAGATATCTTGGGCCATTCCAGGTGCTGCTGATGACGCAAACCTCTCTGAAGTTCGAGGGACAAGACAACTGGATCCACACCGGTCACTGCAAGAAGCTGCTCAACTAAGTCAAAGAATGCCCACTGGTTTTCCATTGGATCCGGGCGAAAGGAAATGGGACATGTACTTATGTTTTTTGTTTCCATTCCTTCTATACGCCGGAGTGAGATGTTCCTGATGTCTAATCGACTGAGTTACCGAAGACCGAACAGACAAGACGCCCTGAAGACCAAACCATGGACCAGATGCAGAGGATCCCAAACCAGCCGGCGACCAACGCGAAAAGCCACCTCCTAAGTCACCTCCCGAAGAAAAGAAAACGTGTCAAGATTGACTTTCTGTTTTCCATCATCTGTTAGGTTTTACAAGACTGTTTTTTTCAAAGAAGATCGAGATCCGTCGAGGGACATTGGGGAGCATATGACAAAGAGGAGGGACTGTTGTGGAAATTTTATTATACAGACATTTTACTTTAGGATGTGGGTGTGTTTTTATAGATTGTCATCTGTCTCCCTGTGTCTGATTTAGCCAAGGAGCGCTCTAGCAGAGGGTAGTTTGGCTGAATCGAGACCAGTGATAAAACCGTCAGTATGAAAACCTTCTCATGGGCTTGGAGACATATCTGCTTTTAAGACATGTATATCTGCCTTGTCGGTATACTAGTACTGTATACTGACAATAGCCGTAGCAATGTCTCGCAGATAATTTCAAACCTATGGGAACCAGTAGAATGATCTTTATTAGATACTGATCACCTTTGAGCAGTATTGAATGAGGTCCATGCTGACAGTGATGGGGGGTGGGCGGCCACCTGGCTCATCAGACAATGGACATGACTCATCCTTCCTTATACAGGGATGGGGCGTGTGCATTGTCTGCCCAGCCACATTGATTGCCCTGCCCTGTCCTTTGACATCACTTCCTGCATGTTATCACTTCCTGTATCCTTGTCTTGGGCCAGCCCCTTTTACACCTTTTGTTAGTAAATAAAAGTACAGGCTGGGCATGGAGTTGCTCAGAATTTTCAATCAAGATGGTAACACATGTGTCTATCTCTGACTGGGGCTGAGAAAAGGGATTCACCTTTTTCCTTACACAAACTTTGATGCGAGCTGATTACAACTATTAATATTTTCTACAACAGGTTGTCTTTACCCTGCTCCTAATCCAGGGATTTCTTAAGGGTTAGTAGGGCCCCGAGGTTCCGGAGTATGAGCCCTCCTACCATCTGGGTTGGCTCATACAGTTAGGAGTCAGGGTCAGAATTAAGGACGCTGTAGGAGGTGACCTGCTCCTTTATTTCTCCACCTGGCCTTGTTGCTTCCCAGTTGCCTCCTCATTGTACAGTGGGGAGTTTCCTTTACTCCCCACTGTGATACCGCCTTACACCAACATGTGTCCCGTAACATCACATGTGCCCTAACCAACGCAGTTACTGGGAAGGTCCACTTAACCACAGACACATCACATAGACAAGTGCATTTGGCCAGGAATGCTACATTTCCCTGACGGCACATAGGGAGAATATTGTGGAGGCCAGGAGCGAGTCGTACCCTGGGATGGCACAGGTGCTACCGACGCCAAGGATTGCGGGCCCTAATTCCATAAGGGTTTCTGCCACCATCTACGTTAGTGGCTCTAACCCCCAATTTTTCCTACTCCGCCTCCTCCTCCAATTCCACCTCAGAATTATCCTCTTGCAGCACCAGTCAGCCATGAGTCGGTAGCTGGAAGCAGTGTAGCACTGCAGTGGGGAATCGTCAACAGGCCATGCTTAAATTGATCTGCTTAGGTGACAAACAGCACACCGCCGCAGAGCTGTGGCAGGGGATAAGGGACCAGACTGAGCTGTGGCTCTCGCCACTCAACCTACAACAGGCATGGTTGTGTCTGATAATGGCTGTAACTTGGTGGCAGCTTTGGAGCTCGGCAAGCTCAGAAGAAAAAAAGACAATGCAGCAGCACCCTGCAAATCAGATAAAGTACAATGCCATAGTTACAAAAATAATGATTACAAAAATGATGGTGCTAATGCTACGCTTATTTATAAAGTGAGATGCTTGGTCAATGCATTTTTTACAAAACCATCTGAGCCCGTCTGCCGTACGTCAAGGCGATCTCTGTTAGACGGGTTCTAACACTAAATACTACCTGTTATGCGCCATAATGGCCGCCATAAAATTCAGGGAGTGTTGGATCCACACATTATGGCACAAAAAATGGAAAAAGGCAAAGTGGATCCAACATGCATGTGGATCCAACACTCCCTGAATTTTATGGCAGCCATTATGGAGCATAACAGGTAGTATTTAGTGTTAGGACCCGTCTAACAGAGATCGCCTTGACGTACGACAGATGGTTTTGTACAAAATGCATTGGCCAAGCATCGCACTTTATAAATAAGCGTAGCATTAGCACCATAATTTTTGTAATCATTATTTTTGTGACTATGGCATTGTTGTACTTTATCTGATTTGCAGGATGCTGCTGCATTGTCTTTTTTTCTTCTAGGTCTTTGCCATGGCAGCGTGCACCTGCGCACTGGGAGGTGCTGACTAACCCCCTTTTTTTTTGCAGATTTACAATGCTGGAGATGTGGCACTCCAGCGAGTCGTGCACTCCTGATTAGCCTGTCTGCCCCCATGGGATGATTTTAATTACTTTCAGTGTAAAGCTGTAGCCTGCTCTCACTACATTCATTGGAAGCTGTCTGGCACCAGGAAAGGTATAGAGTGGGCTCGGCATGCATGTTGGTACCTGCATGCCTTGTAATGGAGGCCATTATGGCACAAAAAATGGAAAAAGGCAGAGTGGATCCAACATGCATGTGGATCCAACACTCCCTCTTGAAGTCAGACCAGTGCAACCAGGTGGTCGGTTGGATTGCAGCAGATAATGCTTCCAGTCAGTTAAGCACCACTCTTCCACCAAGTCCAGTCTCAGTAGCAAGGAGTCTGGTCAACACAATCCTCACCCTGATCCTCCTTCCTCCCACCATGTACAATCTGGCCAAACAAGTGATCCCACACTCGGATATTCCGAGGACCTCTTTTCATCACCATTACTTGATTCGGCCCTCTCGCCAAGCACGTTTGAAGAGGGATATGAAATCTTGTGCCCTGATTCCCAACCTCTTGAGCATCCACAGTCACAAGAAGATGACGGTGAGGAACGGCAATTAGTGTTTAATAAGGTGAATGATGATGAGACACAGTTGCCAATTAGTCAACCGCAATTACGTTGTATCCTCCGGAAGGGGGTGTCTGGTTCCCCGGAGGGGAGACCATTTTACAGAAATGCCAGACTCACTTAAACGCGGTATATGCCGCCTTGGAGGACCAAGAAAACCGCGGCAGAAGAAACAACTTACGGTTCAGAGGCGTCCCGGAAGCAGACCCCACGCACGAGACCTCAGATATCGTCAAGGCAATTTGCTCCGATCTTCTAGGCCCGGACCGTTCCGATCCTATAATCATCGAAAGGGCCCATCGCGCTCTCCGTCCGAAACCGGGCGCTAATGATCCTCCCAGAGACATCATATGTCGCTTTCTCCACTTTCAGGACAAGGAAGCTGTCCTGAACAAGGCTCGCAGACCTGAGGGGGTGAAGTACAAAGGGGTAGACATAAGCGTTTTCCAGGATCTTGCCTCTATCACCCTCTAAAAAATGAAAGCCCTGAAGCCCCTCACGGACTGGCTTAGAAATCATAAGATCCTATATAGATGGAACTTTCCGTTTGGTTTATCCTTCTCTATCAACGGCAGAAGAATCACCATCAAAGCCCACTCTGATCTAGGTCCAATATATGATTTACTGGACATTCCACCTCTAGCTATAGAAGATTGGGACACTGTCCAAGACCTGACGTCTCTACCGGAGATACCTAGGATCGCTCCCTTTGAACCCAGAGACACTCCTAGGTCCAGACGCCAGAAAAAAGGAACCAGCCTCTGACTCCAAGACGCATTGCCTCAGAGGATCGCAGATCTGTCACTTTGTTCCTTCTAATATATTATCTCTTACCTTTTCTATGGCGATCCCAGATCGTACAGGGGAATCCACAGAACGTCCATTCACTCAATCCATGAGATAGTGAGATGGATTGCCCTAGTCTCCCTCAGATATATCGCTTGGAACCCAATTAGTCCCCACATCTCACATGTTCCTGTTAGACTCAGATATATCCTTAAACTCCCTTGGGACATCCGCGACGATAATGATAAAAGGTACAATAGGTCAACATTTGTACACTCTTATAAATGTATACGCTCCCAACAATAATCAAACACGTTGGTTAAATAACATTTTGCAGATGGCTAGCTCCTTTAAGGAAGGAATTGTCATCCTTGGAGGGGATTTCAATCTAATCCTTAACCCGTTTCTGGACTCTTCTTCACATAGATCAGCCGTCTCAGAAAGCCCTCCGCTCTCTACTACATAACTTGGCCAGAAATCATCTTATAAATTTACCCTACACCCCAACGCTAGGGATTACACCTTTTTCTCCCAGGTACACGGCTCATACCAACGTTTAGACCATCTATTCGTGTCAAAAGAGCATCTCCAGCACTGCTCCGGAGCTGATATAGGGTCCATTGTCATATCAGACCACGCTCTGATCTTCATAAACATCTCAACCCCTCCGAATCGCCGCCCCACCAGTAATTGGCGCTTAAATGAACAGTTATTGGGCCTTCTGGACACTAAACACCGTCTGAAGCGCCTATTGGAAGACTATTTTGTCACCAATTGCACATCAGATGTTACTCCGCAAACAATATGGGACGCTCATAAGGCTTTCATCAGAGGTCATTGCATAAGTCTGGGTGCCCATATTAAAATAGAGAGATTGAAGCAGATAGATGATTTACATGAGAAAATATGCTTTCTGGAAAGCGCGCACAAAAGCTCCCTACTCCAGTCCCACTTAGAAGAGCTATCTGCTTGCAGGGCCTCTCTTAAAAATCTTCTAAACGCATCATCTGTGAAGTATTTTCTGCACTCCCAACAGAAGATCTTCGCGTATGGCAATAAGGCTTCCAGATTTATGATGCAAAGGCTTAAGAGCAGGAAACTCAATAACTATGTTCACAAAATAAAGACCCCAGAGGGGCCCTTGACATTTGACTATACCCGAATAGCCTCCCTTTTTAGAGACTTCTATGAATCACTCTACAACCTATATCCCTCACATCAGATAACTGAAGGCCCAGAAGCTACTCCTTTACATAAATCCTTCTTAGAAGGCTTAGATCTTCCAAAGCTAACAGAACAAGACAGACAGCAACTTTCTACCCCCTTCACGCCAGAGGAACTACTGGGAGTCATTAGAAACTCCCCCAAGGGTAAATGCCCAAGTCCTGATGGGCTATCTATCCCTTATTACACTACCTTCCATGAGGTACTTATTCCCCACCTATTACCGATTTTCAACGCAACTCTGCAGGGTACTCCTTTAACCAGGGACATGACCAAGCCCATATTACACTGATCCCAAAAGAAGGGAAAGATCACACTATTTGCTCTAATTTTAGACCTATCTCCCTCCTCAACACAGATCTAAAGCTATTAGCTAAATTATTAGCTAATAGACTGGCAAAGATCCTTCCGACCCTGATCCATAGGGATCAAGTAGGTTTTGTTATGAACAGAGAAGGCAAAGATAACACCGCCAGAGTGCTTAACATCCTACATCATATCAAAAAGCGTGTCATGCCCTTGGTTCTTCTCAGCACAGATGCTGAGAAGGCCTTTAATAGGGTCAGTTGGTCTTTTATGTACTCAGTCTTACGTTCTAGCAATTTTCCTAATACCTTTGTGCAAGCAATTAATGTCATGTACTTGAATGCCTCGGCCTCCATAACGGTCAATGACACCTTGTCAGCCCCTTTCCAAATAAGTAATGGTACCCGTCAAGGTTGCCCCCTGTCGCCCCTTCTCTTTGTACTGACACTAGAGCCTTTCCTGCAGACCATCAGGTTGGACGGAAATATCCAGGGGATAACTTTGGGAGACGAACAACACAAAATAGCTGCGTTTGCTGATGACATGTTGATAATGATAAGCAACCCAGCTACAGCACTCCCCAAGATTTATAAACACCTAGAAATTTTCGGCTTCCATTCTAACCTCAAAATCAACCACAATAAAATCACTTATAATCTCCACTGGTATCTCAAACACTCTAAAAAGACATCTAGAACAAAATTCACCTTTTAACTGGTCCTCCCCTCATTTAACGTATTTAGGAGTAAAAATCTGCACTAACCCAAACCAGCTCTTTAACCTAAATTACCTCCCTCTTTTAAAGAAAATCACGGCTGATCTCACCTCCTTGGATATCCCAGTCCTTTCATGGTTTGGGAGAAAAAACATCCTGATGTCTTTAATCATACCTAAATTGACCTACCTTCAACAGGTACTTCCAATTGTGCTACCCTCCACCTATTACGCTACCCTGCGCTCTCTTTTTAGATCCTTCATTTGGTCTGGGAAGAAAGCGAGGATGTCATATAAGACCTTATCCTATCCAATAGAGAAAGGAGGAATATCACTGCCTGATCCCGAACTATATGGCAGAGCGGTCCTTCTGGCGAGAGTAGTAGATTGGTTGAGGTGTCCCCCACACAAATCATGGGTTGCAATAGAGCAGACTCTACTTGGGTCATCATTTAAAGCCTTCTTACTATGCCAAAGGGTACACTCCCCTCCCCGCTGCAATATTTCCCCAGTCATGAAAGCCACTTTCCAAGCTTGGAATGCCCTGCAGAGTTCCTGTTTGGGAATCCCCCTTCCATCCCCGATACTTTAAGTTAGAGATGTATTCAATCTGGCTCCCCAGTCCTTACGGGACAGCATTCCACCTAATGTTAGACTTGCAGAAATGAAGATCATTGATCTTTACCAAGATGGAGCTCTAGCTTCCATAGACAAAATGTATGAACTCTTAGAAGTTGCCCCCACATGCTTCAATCTGATCTATTTTCTTAGAGCATACATGTCTCAACATGAACGACTAGACACTCTAATTAGGCCCCTCACATTTAAATTGATTTCCCAACTATACAAAAAAATTGAGAGACCCCCAAAATTCGCTAGTTCCTGCCTTTATTCGCCTATGGGAAAAAGATTTAAATAAAACCTTTCACAGGGACGAGATTCAAAGTATCTACATCTCACCACATCTAGCGTCAAGATGTGTGAAGATTCAGGAGAACGGATACAAAATAACCACAAGGTGGTATAAAACCCCAGACAAAACCTGCCTTTACACTGTTTCGGCGTCGGACGTGTGCTGGAGATGCTCGATGGATAGAGGTACATATCTTCATATTTGGTGGAGTTGCCCCAGAATATTACAGTGGTGGGAGGAAATTTTTAAAATTGGAAACCGAATATGTGGAACCACATCCCCCCCCTCCCCCGAAATCGCCTTCCTGGGTTTATTCCCCCGAAGTCCGCAATTCCCTAACCTAGGATTGTTTAAATACTTACTAAGTGCAGCCAAACTCCTGATTCCGACCTTGTGGTTGTCCTCTGAAGTCCCTTCAATTGAACAATGGTACCTTAAAATAGACCAAATTTACAGACTCGAGGAGCTATCTTCCTGGGAGATGAGATCCCATCATACTTTCGAAAAAACATGGAAGGGTTGGAAATCCTTCAGGGGATACAAAACCTAATGCTCTTAACACTAAATAACCCCTCAATACATGAGCTACTTGCTCGTGAGGCTGTTGATTTTACTTATCCCGTTTGTCCTCTGTCGCAGCTTTCGGAGATACTACACCTAGTTCGCCTCAGACCCTTGACTAAGGTAACTTAGATCTACTACCTTTAACGCATATTTTTTGCCTATTAGACTGAACTTATAATGTGACCTGTTAACCTTATATCTAATGATAATTTATCTACTGTAAGCTCAATGTTTTCCGTTGGAGACCTGTTGACTCCACCTCTGAAATGTATCTATGTTTCTATGCATTTTAATTCTGCTCAATAAAAGAGTTAAAATAAAAAAGAAAATAAAAAAATGGCTTAGAAATTAATCAGTTATTTGCAGTTAGATGGACGCATTGCTACAACTGAAAAACTGGCCTGTTAAGAAAGGGGTATAAACACTCCGGTAACAAAGTGGTTAAATAATGTTTGTATACACACAGAGAACATTATACACTTATTCCACAGTATTTAGTACAATAAGCCTTCATTTATGTCTATTATGTTTGTTGGCATCTAACACTAAATTACACTTTGCATATATGGCTGGTATGTGTTTAGAGAATTACCATTGTAGAAATTCCATAGGGCACAGTTTATGAGGAACTAAGCACTGCAACATAATACTAGTAATATTTTTGATTGATTTAACACAATTATTGTTGCTTTCTGTTCCAATTTTTAGACATATTATATTTGTAAGTAACCCAGGAGTTTCCCATTTTGTCAATAATTGTGGAGCTGAAGTTTATTGAAGTAATGCAAAACCTCTTATTGCCCTACTTGATGTAAAGACTTCAGACTCGATGGTACAAATGAGAGCATTTAAGTTTGCAAAATGGATACAAAACATTATCTCTTATTTAAGCCATTCTAGATTTTAATAGCTACTCAGAGATTCACAGGACACATTGAAACTATACTGGACTTACACAATCAGAATGATTTTCAAGCCATTAAGCTTCAAAATCAATTATTTAGTTATTATATACATTACTATAAATGAGTGTTAATAAATAAAAGCAACTGATTCAATAGCTGAAACATAAAATACAAATAAAACCCCAATTTTATTGAGTTACAATAATTTCCAGCAAGGATCTGAAAACAGATTTGCCAAAGGTCATATTTATGAACTATATTTTTTTCTACCTTAAGATTTCTTTACCATTAATCCCAATTTCTAAGACTGGACAACTGGTTAGTTTGGTCTTTAAAGGGACTGTCTAATTTTGTAATATTGCTCACCTATCCTCAGGATAGGTCATTAACACCAGATAAGCCGGGGAGGCTGTAGTTACACTTGTGTGCTGTGTTCTAGTCAAACAGCTTGCTGTGGGGGCATTGTACACCCTGCAGCTCTGCACTCCTCGCCCCCAAGCCGAATCCACCCTGCATAGCGCAACGCTCAACTATCTGAGGAGAAGCCAGAAGTGCTGATACTGTCACGGCACAGTGTGGTAAATACACTCCATGCTGAACACAGAAGGGAGGGGAAAAAGTATTAGGCCTGGAACCTAGGGAAAGGGAAATGGTCACACCTAGTAAGTCCCTACGCCGCGCCCTGACTATCAGTATGAACAGACCTTGATGGTAGGAATGTTCATACGCAGGAACCTAAGCCCAATCTCACCCTAACGGCCCTGCAGATAGTGTCAGGACAGGGATGGCCTATTCCATCCCAGATGAAGGAATATGAGACCCCTCAGGACTAATATCAGTAGGTAGGGGAAAACAACAAGCAACAAAGAAGAATAACTTAACTTCCAGAAGTATGCGAGCAGGAACTCAGAGAGAACCAACACCAGGACTTCCACAAACAAGGAGATATCAACCGCATAGCATGATGGGTGAGGCCAGACTAAATAGAGGAGAAGGAAGGACAACTTAAGCTACACCTGAGACAAGAGGTGTGGTCATCACCAGCAACAACACACAAAGATGAAACCAAAGAGACTTTCAATCACGTGCAGCCAGTCTCTTCAATCTTCTAGTCCCTGTCACAGGCGGGACCGTGACAGATACACTGCATCTGCTGTTTTTCTGTCCAGGAGGACAGGGCCACAAACCTTGGCTAGGATAGGTCATCAATATCAGATCAGCTGGGGAGTTTGTAATTACACTTGCGCGCTGTGTTCTAGTCAAACAGCTGATTGGCAGGGGTGCCAGCAGTGTCCCCCCCGATATAATATTGATGACCTATGCTTAGGATATGTCATCAATATTACAAAAGCGTACAACCCTTTTAAATGGCATATACAAGGGGATGCTGAGAAGTTTCTGGCTTTGCCCACTTCCAGTTGGTATTGAAAAATGAATTTGGTACCATATGAAATCTTGATATCTTGTTATGCAACTGTGCAAATATCAGATGTTTACGATTGTTATAACTATTTTTAATTTCAGGTAGAACCTGAGATAGCAGAGGCACAAGGAGGTTTCACGTCTGTGAAGTTACGGGCCATCATGAAGTTTTTGTTTCTCCAGGGAAAGGACATTCAGGGAATGTCTTTGCAGACTTTCCCTGGAGAAACAAAATCTCCATGACGGCCCGTAACTCCACAGACGTGAAACTTCCTTGTGCCTCTGACATTTTCATGCAATCCTCATGTAATAACAGTTCTGCCACATCTATCCTTATTAGTGATGAACGAGCACCAAAGTATTCGGGCCGAACACATTGCTATATTCGTGTGCTCAGCCGAGCACCCGAGTATAATGCAAGTCAATGGGAGACAATCAGGCACCCCCTGCTCTGAAGAGGGGACAGTGCCTGGTCCATTGGAAAAGGTCAGAAAGTGACAAACACCACCGAAATGGATCGGGAACACCATGGGGACGATGTCTGGATGCATCTTTGACTCCCAGGTCGTGCTGGGAACCATGTTGTCCGAGTTGTACGGCACTTTTACAGACTGACAAAAATACGCACAAAACACCTAAAATATCAATTTAACTGGAAAAATTGTTAGGAAACATTCTTTCCTGTATATTCAATTGTATATAAAGTGCAAGGGCTACAATAAAATTACAAGCAAGAAGCACTCCGAAACAGCCTGTATATCACATAAAGGAGGGCCTCATTCAAATGGTGCAGGGGCGTACATAGAACTCATTGGGCCCCATAGCAAGAATCTGAATTGGGCCCCCTAATTCCACCCACTACCCATCCCTGGCCCATCCCACCACTTGCCCTTTTTTGTTTCTTTTTTTAACAGTGCAGACATTTTCGGCCACGGCAATACCTAATACGATTTTTTTTATTGTTTATATATTTTTATATGTAAAATTGGGGTGATTGAAACGTTTAATATATCAGTGTTTTTTTATTTTATTTTCACTTTTTTTTTTACTATTAATCTATAATTTTTTTACTATTAATTGATCGTGGAACCTGACGGGTTAAATTACTAGGGGGCGGTGCACTGTCCTGAGTCCTCTAAATAATAATGAGCCTTATAGAATAGTGTTCCCCAACCCTGCAGAAACTCTGCTTTCTGCTGCCCTCTTCCCCACACTAACCATACCCTCATGACACAGTCCTCTAAATTAGCAATTCAACTGCAGAGTTCATTGGGGGAGGGGGGGCTGGAGCACACTGTCCTCCTGAGTCCTCTATATAATAACCTTATAGAACAGTGCCCCCCCCAACCCTGCAGGAACTCTTCTTGCTGCTGCTGTTGCCCTTTTCCCACAATACCCATCCCCCACCACACCCCATTAACTTTTTTAAACGTAGAGTCTGTCACTCACTGCTGTGAGTGTACAACTTACTTTGTCCTTGGTGGCAGATTGGCAGTGGCACACAACAGGCCAGGGGCATGCCAGCGATGATGGGGGCTGGTTGGAGTTGGGACTTGGGTCTCAGTGGAACTGGTGACAGTGGCAGCTGCAGCGCGTGACGTGAGCGCGGTAAGCACAAGATTGCCGTCCTGCCCATCCACCCGCCTGCACAGTTCTGCTCCGATCTGCTGCTGTCTTCTGAGCCTGCGACTCGCACACTAGCCAATCAGCAGCAGGAGCTTTGCACCACTAGATGCTGATTGGCCAGTGCAGTGCGAGTGCCCAGCAAACAGAGGAGAATGAGCGGTATTGCGGTATGTCACTAGCTGGGTCGGGGGGGGGGGGCAGAGCAGAGGGAAAGCAGGTCCCACCCAAGCTTCAGATAGGGACTCGGGACGGAAGACTGTGGCAATGACTAATACAAAACTACAGACATAGGGCCGGAGCCTTCCATGCACTCCGGGCCCCTCCTTGCCATGGGCCCCATAGCAGTTGCGTGTGCTGCCTATATTGGCGGTACGCCACTGAAATGGTGGTACAATTGATAAGGTAGTGGGACTCCTACACTTATAAAGCCTATGCACTAAGTGAAAGCCAAAAATTACAAGGAAACGGCACTACAATACACCCTTTGTTACACATAAAGGAGGGCATCCTACACACTCTTGAAAAATTATGATTGATGGCTTGCTGGTGACCCTCAAAAACATTTGGAGCAAGGGCCTGCTGATCTCACCATCTAAAACATTATGGGCAAGGGCCTGCTGCCGCTTTGGTGACTCTAGATAACCTCTGGGCGATTGCACTTCCCCGTGATGACGACGATCCATTCGGACGTCTGCCCTATCAGCTTTCGATGTTCTTTTCTGCGCCTACCATGGTGATCACGGGTAACGGGGAATCAGGGTTTGATGCCGGAGAGGGAGCTTTAGAAAGGAATACCACATCCAAGGCAGGTCAATGGCTGAAATCTGATTGGTTGTTGTTGCCTTGCCACTTTTTTTTCATAATTGTGAACCACCCAGAGAGGGTGGGTCAAGTTATTAAATCACAAAATTGCAAGGAAGGCAGGAGACGAGCGGCAATTAACAGCTCCCGACTCGGGGAGGTAGTGACGATAAATAACAATACAGGACTCTTAGGCCCCTTTCACACGGGCGAGTATTCCGCACGGATGCGATGCGGGAGGTGAACGCATTGCACCCGCACTGAATCCCGACCCATTCATTTCTATGGGGCTGTTCACATGAGCGGTGATTTTCACGCATCACTTATGCGTTGCGTGAAAATCGCAGCATGCTCTATATTCTGCATTTTTCACGCAACGCAGGCCCCATAGAAGTGAATGGGGTTGCGTGAAAATCGCAAGCATCCGCAAGCAAGTGCGGATGCGGTGCGATTTTCACGTACGGTTGATAGGAGAGGATCGGGATGGAGACCCGATCATTATTATTTTCCCTTATAACATGGTTATAAGGGAAAATAATAGCATTCTGAATACAGAATGCATAGTAAAATAGCGCTGGAGGGGTTAAAAAAAATAATTATTATTTAACTCACCTTAATCCACTTGCTGGCGCTGCCGGCATCTCGTCTGTCTCATCCGGTCATCACATGATCCATCACATGACCCATCACCATGGTAAAAGATCATGTGATGGATCATGTGATGACTGGAGTGACGTCACCACAGGTCCTGGAATGAATGCTCACCACAGGTCCTGTTCAGCAAAGAAGGAGACAGACGAGATGCCGGCAGCGCCAGCAAGTGGATTAAGGTGATTTAAATTTTTTTTATTTTTTTTTAACCCCTCCAGCGCTATTTTACTATGCATTCTGTATTCAGAATGCTATTATTTTCTCTTATAACCATGTTATAAGGGAAAATAATACAATCTACAGAACACCGATCCCAAGCCCGAACTTCTGTGAAGAAGTTCGGGTTTGGGTACCAAACATACGTGATTTTTCTCAGGAGAGTGCAAAACGCATTACAATGTTTTGCACTCGCGCGGAAAAATCGCGGGTGTTCCCGTAACGCACCCGCACATTTTCCCGCAACGCCCGTCTGAAAGAGGCCTTAGGATGCCCTGTTATTGGAATGAGTAATAAAATATTACAGGGAATGTCACTGTCGTATTTTGGATGAGGAAACATTATACAGGAGAGGCCCTGCTGCCGCTTTGTTGACTCTAGATAACTTCTGCCTGATCACACATCCCCGTAACGTCCGCGATCCATTTGGATATCTTTCGATGTTCTTTTATGCACCCAACATGGTGATCACCGGCAACGGGGAATCATTGTTTGATTTCAGAGAGGGAGCCTGATAAACGGCTATGGCTACTACTTCTAAGCAAGGCAGCATGAGTTGCAGGCCTGCATGTGAGCTGACCCTGTAAAAGATTTAAGTTGCGGGCCTGCATGTGAGCTGACCCAGTAAGATTTGAGTTGCGGGCCTGCAGGTGAGCTGAACCAGTAAAAGATTTGAGTTGCGGGCCTGCAGGTGAGCTGAACCAGTAAAAGATTTGAGTTGCGGGCCTGCTAGTGAGCTGAGGTGGAACCGACAAACCCAACTTGAATTTGATGGTTGCATTAATCTGCAAACATATTGTTTCCATCTGCATCTTTCTAAGCAATCTGTGGCCTTAGTCTTGTATCCAGACTCAGTCATTGTGCCACTATGTGGGCTCCTCATGCTGCCATCTCCACACCATGTCACCTTGCCACTCATTTTCATCACCATGCTGCTGCTGCTTAAAAGGCTTTAAACTGATCACCAGGCACACAATTTAATTAAGGTTTTGTAATCGATAAACCCAACTTGCTTTTGTGGTCTGCATCAGTGGCGTAGCTAGAATTGACTGGGCCCCACAGCAATTTTTTTAATTTTTTAGCGACCCCTTCCTTTCATGCCGCCCCCATTCCTGTGGCTAGTAAAGATCGCTCTCTCAGACCAGGGCCGGCAGCTGTTCCATCAGTTTTATACACTGTCTATACTGTCACTGTATCTAATTTTATTGTGTAATACTGTTGAGGGGGCCCTGAAAAAATCCTTTCATCCTCCTCCTCCTTGATGGGCCCCTTCTGGGTAAGGGCCCCAAAGCTGCAGCTTCCCTTGCTTCCCCTATAGCTACGGCCCTGGTCTGCATTAATCTGCAGGTGACCGTGATACAGCTCCACAGATGGTTTCCATCTGCATCTTTCTAAACAATCTGTGGCCTTAGTCTGTTATCCAGACTCAGTCATTGTGCCACTATGCGGCCTCCTCATGCTGCCATCTCCACACCATGTCACCTTGCCTCTCATTTTTATCACCATGCTGCTGCTGATGCAGCTTAAAAGGGCTTAAAGTGATCACCAGGCCCACATTTTAATTAAGGTTTTACGCACAAAACCAAATAAAAAAAATGATTTTATAGGACAAATTGATTGAAAACATTGTTTCCTGTATGTCTGCTTGTATATAAAGTGCAAGTGCTGCCAAAAATTACAAGGAAGAGGCACTCCAATACAACATGTATATCACATAAAGGAGGGCCTCATTCACATTAAGTTGCAGGCCTGCAGGTGAGCTGACCAAGTAAAAGATTTTAGGTGCGGGCCTGCTGGTGAGCTGACCCTGTAAAACATTATATGTGAGGGCCTGCTGGTGAGCTGACGCTCTAAAACATTACATGTAAGGGCCTGCTGCTGAGCTGACACTCTAAAACATTAGGGGTGAAGGCCTGCTACTGAACTGACCCTCTAAAGCATTATGGGCAAGGGCCTGCTGCTGAGCTAAAGCTCTAAAACATTATATGCGAGGGCCTGCTGCTAAGCTGACCCTCTAAAACATTAGGGGCGAGGGCCTGTGTAACGGATCTCCTGGCACCCCGACCGGGTACCTCCGTTGATAAATGCTCCCAGTGCCTCCCGAGGACTCCGCTCGACACCGATACCAGCACAGGAACCAGGAAAAGGAACAGCTCTTACAAGAGCTAGGAGTAATAGCCAGGGGAGTATACAAGTATAGCAATCCCCACACACATGAGACGAGGCTCTATGTTGAGTGTAAAACAGGAACACTTTATTGAGGGCTACCCGCCCGTATTTATGCAGGTCCCCATCAGCTGTACACGCCCCTAGGGGACCAGAAGGAAGACTGTGACACAGGACAGATACGTAGCACTCAGAATACACAAATACAATAACATTAGCTATCTGGGTATCCTCACATAACATACAATACAATTACACAGACAGATGGTTCTGTCACACACCTCAAAACCCCACATGTCCCCATATGACTTGGATCTGAGCGCTCAGATGCCACAAACACAGTCAAATCGCCATGGGGTTTAAGTTTTGCATGGGCTAATGAGAGGGCCCATAATCCTGGGGCAAGAGGCTGGCAACCAGGCCCCTCCAAAACCCAGTGGCGAGGTTGGTTTCGCCACAGCCTGCTGCTGAGCTGATCCTTTAAAACATTAGGGGTGAGGGCCTGCTGCTGAACTGACCCTCTAAAACATTAGGGGTGAGGGCCTGCTGCTGAGCTGACTCTATAAAAAAGTGTGAATTGAGGGCCTGCATTTGAGCTGACCCAATTAAAAAAATTTGAGTGGAGGGAATATAGACAATCTGGATGAGGAGGAGGAGGAGGACGAGAAAACAAGATTCAACCATATACTCTTTTTGTGGTGGAAAACGTACATGGGAATACAGTACAGTAGATTGAGTACCTCATCCTCTGGTGGAGTTGAGATTTCAGGCCTTGTTAATTTTTATCTGAGTCCACTGTCAGCATTGCCAGTGGACAAGCGGATACACTTATCTGTTATAATGCCACCAGCAGCACTAAATACACACTTAGACAAAACGCTGGAGGCAGAGCAGGCCAGCACCTCCGAGGCGTAGAGCGTAAGTTTGTGCCACGTGTCCAGCTTGGACACCCAGTAATTGTAAGGCACTGAGCGATCAATTTGGACGCTGACACGGTCTGCTATGTATTACTTCACAATCTTCCAAAACTTTTCCCTCCTTGTACCACGAGGCCACGCTTCAGGTTAAGGGTGCTGGCGGGGTGTGATGAAAGTGTTCCATGCCTTGGAGAGTGTTGTCCTGCCTTTGTTGGAACTGCTGTGTGTTTCCCTTGTCTCCCTTCCTCGGTTGCATAAAGGAAGTACGGACTCTGCCGCCAGCGTTGTCAGATGGAAAATTTTGGAGCAATTTTCCAACAAGGATCTTCTGGTATTGCACTATTTTGCTTGTTCTCTCCACCAGAGAAATGAGAGATGAGAAGTTCTCTTTGTAGCGGGAGTCGAGAAGGGTGAACACCCAGTAATCCGTGTTATCTAAGATGCGTATAACGCGAGGGTCGATGGAAAGGCAGCCTAACATGTCAGCCATGTGTGCCAGAGTACCAACAGGCAAGACGTCGATGTCGACATCAGGATGACTATCTCCTCATCCTCCTCCTCTTCTGCCCATAAACTTGGATTTAAAGTTCCATGGGTACTTCCCTCTGTAGCAGAGACAACTTTCTCCAGCTCCGACTCCTCTGACTCCTCTTCATGGTCCAATTCGCGCCGAGAAGACAAACTGAGGGTGGGCTGGCTATCACACTGTATAATGTCCTCCCCCATTTCCTCGTCTGCCACATTCAGAGCGTCGTCCTTAATTGTGAGCAGCGATCGTTTGAGTAGACACAGCAGTGGGATGGTTACGCTGATAATAGCGTTATCGCCACTAACCATTTGTGTGGATTCAGCAAAGTTTTTTAAAACCTCACAGAGGTCTGACATCAATGCCCACTCCTCGCTTGTGAATAGTGGCAGTTGACTCGAAAGGCGACGACCATGTTGCAGCCGGTATCCCACAACTGCCCTCTGCTGCTCACAAAGCCTGGCCAACATGTGAAACGTAGAGTTCCAGCACGTGCTCACGTCTCACAACAGTCGGTGAGCTGGAAGCTGCAAGTGCTGCTGCAGCGTTGAAAGACCGGCTGAAGCTGTGGACGACTTGCGGAAATGGGCACACACGTGGCGCGCCTTCAATAGTAGCTCTGGCAAATTGGGTTAGGTTTTTATAAACTGCTGAACCACTAAGTTTAAGACATGGACTAGGCATGGGATGTGTGTCAGGTTGCCGAGCTCCAAAGCTGCCACCAAGTTACAGCCATTGTCAGACACAACCATGCCTGGTTGTAAGTTGAGTGGCGAGAGCCACAGCTCGGTTTGGTCCCTTATACCCTGCCACAGCTCTGCGGCGGTGTGATGTTTGTCCCCTAAACAGATCAACTTCAGCACAGCCTGTTGAAGCTTACCCACAGCAGTGCTACACTGCTTCCAGCTAGTGACTGATGGCTGACTGCTGCTGGAGGTGGAAGTGGAGGAGGAGGCGGCGGAGGAGAAGAAGTGGGGGTTGGAGCCAGTAATATAGCTGCTGTTGTAGACCCTGATGGATGTAGAGCCCGCAATCCTTGGCGTGGGTAGCACCTGTGCCATCCCAGGGTACGACTCACTCCCGGCCTCCAAAACATTCACCCAGTGTGCGGTCAGGAAAATGTAGCGTCCCTGGCCACCAGCACTTGTCCATGTATCCATGGTTAAGTGGCCCTTCCCAGTAACTGCGTTGGTCAGGTCACAGGTGATGTTTTTGGACACATGCTGGAGTAAGGCGGGCACCGCTCACCATGCAAAATAGTGGCGGCTGGGTACTGCGTACAGAGGGACGGCCGCCGACATCAGGCTGCTGAAGGCCTCAGTGTCCACAAGCCTATATGGCAACATTTCAAGGGCCAGTAATTTCGAAAGTTGCACATTTAGTGCTATGGCCTGTGGGTGGGTGGGTAGATATTTGCGCTTGCATTCAAATGACATTTGTTATGGATATTTGGACGCTGCGCTGGGACAGGGAAGCGGATGTTGTTGCTGATGGTTCATGCGAAGGTTCAGGGCTGGGATGGCCCTCGCCCTGCACCTTCGACAGGGGATTGGCCAACAGTGCCTAACACAGAGGAAGAGGACCAAGGCGTTCAGCCCATTTATTATTATGCTTGGATGCCATGTGGCGAATCATGGTGCTTGTGGTGATGTTGCTAGTGTTCACGCCCAGGCTCATTTTGGTACGGCACAGGTTGCAAACTACCAGTCTTTTGTCGTCTGCACTTTCGTCAAAAAAGCACCATACTGCGGAACACCTACCCCTTGGCAAGGTAGATTTACACATGGGGTGCT
Source organism: Bufo bufo (assembly GCF_905171765.1). NCBI lineage: Eukaryota > Metazoa > Chordata > Amphibia > Anura > Bufonidae > Bufo > Bufo bufo. The sequence continues at coordinate 192,509,291 of NC_053392.1, forward strand.
TGGTGTAACGGTTGCGGGCCTGTTTGGGGTGGGCCGACTTCTCCCTTTTGCAACCCTAATGCCTCTTCAAGCTTGTTGTGGTTCTGCGGATCCTTCCCCCCCTGTACTGCTGTCCTCGCTCGGCTTTTCACCTTCCCATGTTGGGTCAGTGACCTCATCGTCAACACCTCCTCTTCCACTTCCTGACTCTGCTCATCCTCCTGACTTGACCTAACCGCAACCTCAGAGATTGGTAACTGTGTCTCATCATCATCCACCTCGTGAACGAATGATTGCCGTTCATCACCGTAATCTTCTTGAGACTGTGAAGGCTCAAGAGGTTGGGAATCAGAGCACAATATATCAGGTCCCTCTTCAAGCGTGCTGGGCGCGAGGGCCAAATGTAAAAGTGCCGCTGGATAGAGCTCCTCGGAATATCCGAGTGTGGGATCACTCATTTGGAAAGCCTCTCCATGGTGGGAGGAAGGATGATCAGAGAGAGGATTCGGTTGTCCAGACTCTTGGCAACAGAGACTGGACTTGGTGGAAGAGAGGATGGTGTTTAACCGACTGGAAGCATTATCTTCAGCAATCGAACCGACCAACTGTTCGCACTGGTGTGACTTGGACAGTGTTGTCGTACACCGCCCAGCTAAGTTGGACATGAAGCTGGATACGGTGGATGTTTTTTTTAATGGTGCACTGGCAGCAGGTACAGTTTCATTGCGCCCAGGGCCACAGCCTCTGCATGTACCATCAGCATCACGCCCACTTCCCCATCCAAATGGTTTTGTCACTAGATGTGTCGCAGATTGTTTTACAATCCCCTAAAGACACAGTTTTCTGATGCAGGACAGTATACAGTACAGACCAAAAGTTTGGACACACCTTCTCATTCAAAGAGTTTTCTTTATTTTCATGACTATGAAAATTCTAGATTCACACTGAAGGCATCAAAACTATGAATTAACACATGTGGAATTATATACATAAAAAACAAGTGTGAAACAACTGAAAATATGTCATATTCTAGGTTCTTCAACGTAGCCACCTTTTGCTTTGATTACTGCTTTGCACACTCTTGGCATTCTCTTGATGAGCTTCAAGAGGTAGTCCCCTGAAATGGTTTTCACTTCACAGGTGTGCCCTGTCAGGTTTAATAAGTGGGATTTCTTGCCTTATAAATGGGGTTGGGACCATCAGTTGCGTTGAGGAGAAGTCAGGTGGATACACAGTTGATAGTCCTACTGAATAGACTGTTAGAATTTGTATTATGGCAAGAAAAAAGCAGCTAAGTAAAGAAAAACGAGTGGCCATCATTACTTTAAGAAATGAAGGTCAGTCAGTCAGCCGAAAAATTGGGAAAACTTTGAAAGTAAGGGCTATTTGACGATGAAGGAGAGTGATGGGGTGCTGCGCCAGATGACCTGGCCTCCACAGTCACCGGACCTGAACCCAATTGAGATGGTTTGGGGTGAGCTGGACCGCAGAGTGAAGGCAAAAGGGCCAACAAGTGCTAAGCATCTCTGGGAACTCCTTCAAGACTGTTGGAAGACCATTTCAGGGGGCTACCTCTTGAAGCTCATCAAGAGAATGCCAAGAGTGTGCAAAGCAGTAATCAAAGCAAAAGGTGGCTACTTTGAAGAACCTAGAATATGACAAATTTTCAGTTGTTTCACACTTGTTTGTTATGTATATAATTCCACATGTGTTAATTCATAGTTTTGATGCCTTCATAGTCATGAAAATAAAGAAAACTCTTTGAATGAGAAGGTGTGTCCAAACTTTTGGTCTGTACTGTATATCACAGAAACACACAGAATATGGACACTGGATGAAGCCCATATTTTTGGAATTTGCCCTAAAGAAACAGTTTTTGGATGCAGGACAGTATATGTTACAGAAACACGCAGAATATGGACACTAGATTAGGCCAAGATTATTGGAATTTCCCCTAAAGCAGGCATGCTCAACCTTCGGGCATGCTGGGAGTTGTAGTTTTGCAATAGCTGGAGGGCCGCAGGTTGAGCATGCCTGCCTTAAAGAAACAGTTTTTGGATGCAGGACAGTAAATGTCACAGAAACACACAGAACTAGATTAGGCCTAGATTATAGGAATTTTCCCCAAATAAACAGTTTTTAGATGCAGGACAGTTTTTGGATGCAGGACAGTATATGTCACAGAACCACACAGAATATGGACACCAGATTAGGCCCAGATAATTGGAAAATTTGCCCTAAAGAAACTGATTTTGGATGCAGGACAGTATATGTCACAGAAACACACAGAATATGGACAATAGATTAGGCCCAGATTTTTGGAATTTGCAAAACAAACTCTGTTTTTGGATGCAGGACAGTATATGTCAAAGAAACACACAAAATATGGACACTAGTTTAGGCCCAGATTTTTGGAATTTGCCCTAAATAAAATGTTTTTGGATGCAGGACAGTATATATCACAGAAACACACACAATATGGACACTAGATTAGGCGAAGATTATTGGAATTTGCCCTAAAGCAGGCATGCTCAACCTGCGGCCCTCCAGCTGTTGTAAAACTACAACTCCCACAATGCGCTGCTGTAGGATGCAAGCTGTAGGCTGTTCGGGCATGCTGGGAGTTGTAGTTTTGCAACAGCTGGAGGGCCGCAGGTTGAGCATGCCTGCCCTAAAGAAACTGTTTTTGGATGCAGGACAGTAAATTTCGCAGAGACACACAAAATATGAACACTACTTTAGGCCCAGATTATTGGAATTTGCCCTAAAGAAACAGTTTTTAGATGCAGGACAGTTTTTGGATGCAGGACAGTAAATGTCACAGAAACAAACAGAATATGGACACTAGATTAGGCCCAGATTTTGGGAGTTTGCAATGCAAACTCAGTTTTTGGAGGCAGGACAATATATGTCACAGAAACACGCAGAATATGGACACTAGAGAAGGCCAAGATTATTGGAATTTCCCCTAAAGCAGGCATGCTCAGCCTGCGGGCATGCTGGGAGTTGTAGTTTTGCAATAGCTGGAGGGCAGCAGGTTGAGCATGCCTGCCCTAAAGAAACAGTTTTTGGATGCAGGACAGTAAATGTCACAGAAACACACAGAACTAGATTAGGCCTAGATTATAGGAATTTTCCCCAAATGAACAGTTTTTAGATGCAGGACAGTTTTTGGAAGCAGGACAGTAAATGTCACAGAAACACACAGAACTAGATTAGGCCTAGATTATAGGAATTTTCCCCAAATGAACAGTTTTTAGATGCAGGACAGTTTTTGGATGCAGGACAGTAAATGTCACAGAAACAAACAGAACTAGATTAGGCCAAGATTATAGAAATTTGCCCCAAATAAACAGTTTTTAGATGCAGGACAGTTTTTGGAAGCAGGACAGTAAATGTCACAGAAACACATAGAATATGGACACTAGATTAGGCCCAGATTATTGGAATTTGCCCTAAAGAAACAGTTTTTTGATGCAGGACAGTATAGGTCACAGAAACACACAGAATATGGACACCAGATTAGGCCCAGATTTTGAGAATTTGCCATAAAGAAACAGTTTTTGGATGCAGAACAGTATATCTCACATAAACACACAAAATATAGACACTAGGTTAGGCCCAGATTTTTGGAATTCGCTCTAAAGAAACAGTTTTCGGATGCAGGACAGTATATGTCACAGAAACACACAAAATATGGACACTAGATTGCCCTAAAGCAGGCATGCTCAACCTGCGGCCCTCCAGCTGTTGTAAAATTACAACTCCCACAATTCCCTGCTGTAGGATGATAGCTGTAGGCTGTTCAGGCATGCTGGGAGTTGTAGTTTTGCAACAGCTGGTGGGCCGCAGGTTGAGCATGCCTGCCCTAAAGAAACAGTTTTTGGATGCAGGACTGTAAATCCGGCCCAGATTTTTGGAATTTGCCCCGAAAGTAACAGTTTTTGGATGCAGGACAGTATATGTCACAGAAACAAACAGAAAATAACACTAGATTAGGCCCAGATTTTTGGAATTTGCCCTAATGAAACAGTTTTTGGATGCAAGACAGTATATGTCACAGAAACACACAGAATATGGACACTATATTAGGCCCAGATTATTGAAATTTGCCCTAAAGAAACAGTTTTTTGATGCAGGATAGTATGTGTCACAGAAAATCACAGAATATGGACACGAGATTAGGCCCAGATTTTTGGAATTTGCAAAACAACTCAGTTTTTGGATGCAGGACAGTATATGTAACAGAAACCCACAGAATATGGACACTAGATTAGGCCCAGATTATTGGAATTTGACCAAAAGAAACTTTTTGTATGCAGGACAGTTTTGGAATGCAGGACAGTATTTGTCACAGAAACACACAAAATATGGACACTAGATTGCCCTAAAGCAGGCATGCTCAACCTGCGGCCCTCCAGCTGTTGTAAAATTACAACTCCCACAATTCCCTGCTGTAGGATGATAGCTGTAGGCTGTTCAGGCATGCTGGGAGTTGTAGTTTTGCAACAGCTGGTGGGCCGCAGGTTGAGCATGCCTGCCCTAAAGAAACAGTTTTTGGATGCAGGACTGTAAATCCTGCCCAGATTTTTGGAATTTGCCCTAAAGTAACAGTTTTTGGATGCAGGACAGTATATGTCACAGAAACAAACAGAAAATAACACTAGATTAGGCCCAGATTTTTGGAATTTGCCCTAATGAAACAGTTTTTGGATGCAAGACAGTATATGTCACAGAAACACACAGAATATGGACACTATATTAGGCCCAGATTATTGCAATTTGCCCTAAAGAAACAGTTTTTTGATGCAGGATAGTATGTGTCACAGAAAATCACAGAATATGGACACGAGATTAGGCCCAGATTTTTGGAATTTGCAAAACAACTCAGTTTTTGGATGCAGGACAGTATATATAACAGAAACCCACAGAATATGGACACTAGATTAGGCCCAGATTATTGGAATTTGACCAAAAGAAACTTTTTGTATGCAGGACAGTTTTGGAATGCAGGACAGTATTTGTCACAGAAACACACAGAATATGGACACTAGATTAGGCCCTGATTATTGGAATTTGCCCTAAAGAAACAGTTTTTAGACGCAGGACAGTTTTTGGATGAAGGACAGTATAGGTCACAGAAACACACAGTATATGGACACTAGATTGGGCCCAGATTGTTGGAATTTGACCAAAAGAAACAGTTTTTGTATGCAGGACAGTATATCTCACAGAAACCCACAGAATATGGACACTAGATTAGGCCCAGATTTTTGGAATTTGCCCTAAAGAAACTGTTTTTGGATGCAGGACAGAATATGTCACAGAAACCCACAGAATATGGACACTAGATTGGGCCCAGATGTTTTTGAAATTTGCCCTAAAGAAAAAGTTTTGGGATGCAGTACAGTATATGTCACAGAAACCCACAGAATATGGACAGTAGATTGGGCCTAGATTTTTGGAATTTGCCCTAAAGAAACAGTTTTTGGATGCAGGACAGTATATGTCACAAAAACACACAGAATATGGACACTATATTAGGCCCAGATTATTGGTATTTGCCCTAAAGAAACAGTTTTTGTATGCAAGACAGTATATCTCACAGAAACACACAGAATATGGACACTAGATTAGGCCCAGATTATTGGAATTTGCACAAAATAAATTTTTATTAGATGCAGGACAGTATATGTCACAGAAACACACAGAATAGGGCTATTAGATTGGGCCCAGATTTTTGGACTTTGCCATAAAGAAAGAGTTTTTGGATGCAGGGCAGTATATGTCACAGAAACACACAGAATATGGACACTAGATTAGGCCCAGATCTTTGGAATTTCTTCTAAGGAAACAGTTTTTGGATGCAGGACAGTATATGTCACAGAAACACACAGAATATGGAGACTAGATTAGGCCCATATTATTGGAATTTGCCCTACAGAAACAGTTTTTGGATGCAGGACAGTATATGTCACAGAAACACACAGAATATGGAGACTAGATTAGGCCCAGATTTTTGGAATTTGCCCTAAAGTAATAGTTTTTGGAAGCAGGACAGTATATGTCGCAGAAACACACAGTATATAGACACTAGATTAGGCCCAGATTATTAGAATTTGCCCTAAAGAAACTGTTTTTGGATTCAGGACAATATATGTCACATAAACACACAGAATATGGACACTAGATTAGGCCCATATTTTTGGAATTTTCAAAACAAACAGTTTTTGGATGCAGGACAGTATATTTCGCAGAAACACACAGTATGTAGACACTAGATTAGGCCCAGATTATTAGAATTTGCCCTAAATTTACAGATTTTGGATGAAGGACAGTATATGTCACAATAACACAGAATATGGACACCAGATTAGGCCAAGATTATTGGAATTTGCCCTAAAGAAACAGTTTTTGGATGCAGGACAGTAAATGTCACAGAAACAAACAGAATATGGACACTAGATTAGGCCCAGATTTTGGGAGTTTTCAAAACTAACTCCGTTTTTGGATGCAGGACAGTATATGTCACATAACCAAACACAATATGGACACTAGATTAGGCCCAGATTATTGGAATTTGCACTAAAGAAACAGTTTTTAGATGCAGGACAGTTTTTGGATGCAGGACAGTATAGGTCACAGAAACACACAGTATATGGACACTAGATTAGGCCCAGATTTTTGGAATCTTCCCTAAAGAAACAGTTTTTGGATGCAGGACATTATATGTCACATAAACACACACAATATGGACACTAGATTAAGCCAAGATTATTGGAATTTGCCCTAAAGCAGGCATGCTCAACCTGTGGGCCTCCAGCTGTTGTAAAACCACAACTCCCACAATGCCCTGCTGTAGGATGATAGCTGTAGGCTGTTTGGGCATGCTGGGAGTTGTAGTTTTGCAACAGCTGGAGGGCCGCAGGTTTTGCATGCCTGCCCTAAAGAAACTGTTTTTAGATGCAGGACAGTAAATGTCACAGAAACACACAGAATATGGACACTAGATTAGGCCCAGATTATTGGAATTTGCCTTAAAGAAACAGTTTTTGGATGCAGGACAGTATAGGTCACAGAAACACACAGAATATGGACACTAGATTAGGCCCAGATTATTGGAATTTGCCTTAAAGAAACAGTTTTTGGATGCAGGACAGTATAGGTCACAGAAACACACAGAATATGGACACTAGATTAGGCCCAGATTATTGAAATTTGCTCTATAGAAACTGTTTTTGAATGCATGACAGTATATGTCACATAATCACACACAATATAGACACTAGAATAGGCCCAGATTATTGGAATTTGCCCTAAAGAAACAGTTTTTGGATGCAGGACAATATATGTCTCAGAAACACACAGAATATGGACACTAGATTAGGCCCAAATTTTTGGAATTTACAAAACAAACTCAGTTTTTGGAGGCAGGACAGTATATGTCACAGAAACACACAGAATATGGACACAAGATTATGGAGTTGGAGGTTAAGGAGGCGGTGGATGTAGCGGTGTAGGTTGAAGCGGCGGTGGAGGAGGACAAGGTAGCCAACACTGGTTTTTGGTTTTAATTTATATTTTATTTTTTAAATTAGGGTACACCCCAAAAGAGTAGAAAATATCAAAAATACAACAATGAGCAATTGCGCTGTAGTATAACAATGGCTGGGTAAGGCCGGTGTACATGTCTATTCTGCACAAGGTATGGACAAGTCCTGTGGGATCCATGCCTGGTTCATTTTAATGAATGTAATCTTGTCCACATTGGCTGTGTACAGGCGGCAGAGCTTGTCTGTGATAACGCCCCCTGCCGTGCTAAACACAAGTTCAGATAATACACTGGCTGCAGGGCAGGCCAGCACCTCCAAGGCGTAAAGGGCAAGCTCAGGCCATGTGCCCAATTTGGAGACCCAAAAGATGAAGGAGGCAGACCTGTCATTTAGTACGTGTAGGCATGTGCACACGTGTGCTGGTTGTTGTGGCGTGCTGAAAAAGCTTTTCCACATTTCGGCCATGCTAAACCTGCCTTCTGAGGTGCTGGTGGTGCCCCAACTGAGTTGGTGACCTCTTCCTACTCCTCTGCCTTTGCCTTGTGATTCCACTGTGCTCCCGCTTTCAGGTGGGAATGCCACTAGCAGAGCGTTTACCAGCGTGCGCTTGTACTCACGCATATTACGATCACATTCTAGTGACCGAATTGAGGACGGTACGTTGTCCTTGTAACGGGGATACAGCAGCGTGGCCACACAGTAATCAGCACAAGTTAGAATGTGGGCAACTTGGCAGTCGTTGCAAAGACACTGCAGCATGTAATCGCTCATGTTTGCCAGGCTGCCCAGAGGCAACGACAACCTGTCCTCTGTGGGAGGTGCATTTTCTGTCTCTTCTGTATCCCCCCAGCCACGCACCAGTGATGGCCATGAGCTGGTTTGGGTGCCACCCTTCTGTGAACACGGTTCCTCCTCCTCATTCTCTACCTCATTATCCTCCAGAACTGTGCCCTGGCAGGACAATTGTGTACCTTGGGTTTGTGGGTGCAGGAACCCACCCTCGGAGCCACTTGTGAATGACTGGCCGGAAATCGTATAAAAATGATCCCTCTTCCTCCTCCTCCTCCTCCCGTGCTACATTCTCTTCCATCATCGCCAGAATTGTTTTTTCAAGGAGGCATAGAACTGGGATAGTAAAGCTGAGAATGGCATTATTGGCACTGGCCATGTTGGTGGAGTACTCGAAACAGCGCAACAAGGTCTCGCATGGAGACCCAGTCATTGGTGGTGAAGTGGTGCTGTTCCGCAGAGCAACTCACCCGTGCGTGCTGCAGCTGAAACTCCACTATCGCCTGCTGCTGCTCACACAGTCTGGCCAGCATGTGCAAGGTGGAGTTCCACCTTATGGGCACTTCGCATATGAGGCGGTGAGCGTGAAGGCCGAAGTTACGCTGGGTGTTTTTTTAATAACAGAATATGACAGCAGTATCTAACGCTTGTATTTCACACTGACAGATGCAGCAAGTGCTGTAAAATTTTGTATTTTGCCTAAAAAGGGTGTTTAAAACCCAGAAAATTATTGCAGTATTTCAAGCTTAAATTTCATACTGACAAATGCTGCATAGCCCCCAGATAGAGGATATTGCCAAAAATGGGCGCTTTTTTAAACCCAGAAATTGATTGCAGTATTTCAAGCTTGTATTTAACAATGACAGATGCAGCAAACGCCGCAAAATTAGGATTTTGACCAAAATGGGTGATTTTTTAAATAACAGAATATGACAGCAGTATCTAACGCTTGTATTTCACGCTGAAAGATGCAGCAAGGGCTGTAAAATTTAGCATTTTCCCCAAAAAGTTTTTTTTTTTTAAACCCAGAAAATGATTGCAGTATTTCAAGCTTAAATTTTGCACTGACAAATGCTGCATAGGCCCCAGATGGAGGGTATTGCAAAAAAGGGGTGCTTTTTTTAAACCCAGAAAATTATTGCAGTCTTTCAAGCTTGTATTAAACAATGACAGATGCAGCAAACGCCGCAAAATTAGGATTTTGCCCAAAGTGGGTGTTGGTGCACTGAACTTGCATAAAATGGCCGCCGCCGCCCACCTAACTAACAGACGGATAAAAGTTATTTTTCTGTGTCACTGGGCTCAGGCAGGGTAAACAGATTGTGCACTGCACCCACACAACAAAATCTAGGCAGATCGCTGAGTTAACAAGCACTTTAGATTAAAAATCCTTTCCTATTCTTTCCCTCACAGCAGCAGCATCTTCTCCCTACACTAATCACAGCAGAGTGACGTGCAGCGCTACGTGACTCCAGCTTATATAGAGGCTGGGTCACATGCTGCACTGGCCAATCACAGCCATGCAATTAGTAGGCATGGCTGTGATGGCTTCTAAGGGCACACAAGTTAAACGCTCGTGGATTGTCTGCTCTGCAGCATCTCAAAAAGCACCATTAACTCGCCGAACACCGAACCCGAACTTTTACTGAAAAGTTCGGGTTCAGGTCCGGGGTCCAAAAATCCTAAAGTTCGGTACGAACCCCAACTATACAGTTCGGGTTCGCTCAACCCTAAACACAAACCATTCGCGACAGAGTTTGTCAACATAAATCAAACATACGTTGCCAAAATGTATTACTTCCAGTTCCGGCTCATTTTCATAAATACAAACATAACATATCACAACTATGCTTCCAGATCATTAAACATATAGCGACTCCAAGACGCGGGGGAGACAGACAGAATTTTTTTTTTTTAACAAAGGGAGGCTATTTGGATACACACACTCCAAACACTTGAACCAAGAGGCCTCAATAGGGATTATGAATTATTATCCTTTATTTAACTCAAGGTCTATGTTTTGATACTACTTCATAAGTATAAATCTACATAATTATTAACTATATCCCCAGCACCATTGCAATTCTTTAACCACCTCCGGACCGCCTAACGCAGGATCGCGTTCCGGAGGTGGCAGCCCTGCGCAGAGTCACGCATATATGCGTCATCTCGCGATGGCCGAGATTTCCTGTGAACGCGCGCACACAGGCGCGCGCGCTCACAGGAACGGAAGGTAAGAGAGTTGATCTCCAGCCTGCCAGCGGCGATCGTTCGCTGGCAGGCTGGAGATGTGTTTTTTTTAACCCCTAACAGGTATATTAGACGCTGTTTTGATAACAGCGTCTAATATACCTGCTACCTGGTCCTCTGGTGGTCCCCTTTGTTTGGATCGACCACCAGAGGACACAGGTAGCTCAGTAAAGTAGCACCAAGCACCACTACACTACACTACACCCCCCCCCCCCCCGGTCACTTATTAACCCCTTATTAGCCCCTGATCACCCCTGATCACCCCATATAGACTCCCTGATCACCCCCCTGTCATTGATTACCCCCCTGTCATTGATCAACCCCCTGTAAAGCTCCATTCAGACGTCCGCATGATTTTTACGGATCCACTGATAGATGGATCGGATCCGCAAAACGCATCCGGACGTCTGAATGAAGCCTTACAGGGGCGTGATCAATGACTGTGGTGATCACCCCATATAGACTCCCTGATCACCCCCCTGTCATTGATTACCCCCCTGTCATTGATCACCCCCCTGTAAAGCTCCATTCAGATGTCCGCATGATTTTTACGGATGCACTGATAGATGGATCGGATCCGCAAAACGCATCCGGACGTCTGAATGAAGCCTTACAGGGGCATGATCAATGACTGTGGTGATCACCCCATATAGACTCCCTGATCACCCCCCTGTCATTGATTACCCCCCTGTAAAGTTCCATTTAGATGTCCGCATGATTTTTACGGATGCACTGATAGATGGATCCGATCCGCAAAACGCATCCGGACGTCTGAATGAAGCCTTACAGGGGCATGATCAATGACTGTGGTGATCACCCCATATAGACTCCCTGATCACCCCCCTGTAAAACTCCATTCAGATGTCCGCATGATTTTTACGGATGCACTGATAGATGGATCCGATCCGCAAAACGCATCCGGACGTCTGAATGAAGCCTTACAGGGGCATGATCAATGACTGTGGTGATCACTCCATATAGACTCCCTGATCACCCCCCTGTAAAGCTCCATTCAGATGTCCGCATGATTTTTACGGATGCACTGATAGATGGATCCGATCCGCAAAACGCATCCGGACGTCTGAATAAAGCCTTACAGGGGCATGATCAATGACTGTGGTAATCACCCCCCTGTCATTGATTACCCCCCTGTAAAGGTCCATTCAGATGTCCGCATGATTTTTACGGATGCACTGATAGATGGATCGGATCCGCAAAACGCATCCGGACGTCTGAATGAAGCCTTACAGGGGCATGATCAATGACTGTGGTGATCACCCCATATAGACTCCCTGATCACCCCCCTGTAAAGCTCCATTCAGATGTCCGCATGATTTTTACGGATGCACTGATAGATGGATCCGATCCGCAAAACGCATCCGGACGTCTGAATGAAGCCTTACAGGGGCATGATCAATGACTGTGGTGATCACCCCATATAGACTCCCTGATCACCCCCCTGTAAAGCTCCATTCAGATGTCCGCATGATTTTTACGGATGCACTGATAGATGGATCCGATCCGCAAAACGCATCCGGACGTCTGAATGAAGCCTTACAGGGGCATGATCAATGACTGTGGTGATCACCCCCCTGTCATTGATTACCCCCCTGTAAAGCTCCATTCAGATGTCCGCATGATTTTTACGGATGCACTGATAGATGGATCCGATCCGCAAAACGCATCCGGACGTCTGAATGAAGCCTTACAGGGGCATGATCAATGACTGTGGTTATCACCCCATATAGACTCCCTGATCACCCCCCTGTCATTGATCACCCCCCCTGTCATTGATCACCCCCCCTGTCATTGATCACCACCCCTGTCATTGATCACCCCCCTGTCATTGATCACCCCCCTGTCAGGCTCCATTCAGACATTTTTTTGGCCCAAGTTAGCGGAATTTTTTTTTTTTCTTACAAAGTCTCATATTCCACTAACTTGTGTCAAAAAATAAAATCTCACATGAACTCACCATACCCCTCACGGAATCCAAATGCGTAAAATTTTTTAGACATTTATATTCCAGACTTCTTCTCACGCTTTAGGGCCCCTAGAATGCCAGGGCAGTATAAATACCCCACATGTGACCCCATTTAGGAAAGAAGACACCCCCAGGTATTCCGTGAGGGGCATATTGAGTCCATGAAAGATTGAAATTTTTGTCCCAAGTTAGCGGAATGGGAGACTTTGTGAGAAAATAATTAAAAATATCAATTTCCGGTAACTTGTGCCAAAAAAAAAAAATTTCTATGAACTCGCCATGCCCCTCATTGAATACCTTGGGGTGTCTTATTTCCAAAATGGGGTCACATGTGGGGTATTTATACTGCCCTGGCATTCTAGGGGCCCCAAAGCGTGAGAAGAAGTCTGGTATCCAAATGTCTAAAAATGCCCTCCTAAAAGGAATTTGGGCACCTTTGCGCATCTAGGCTGCAAAAAAGTGTCACACATCTGGTATCGCCGTACTCAGGAGAAGTTGGGGAATGTGCTTTGGGGTGTCATTTTACATATACCCATGCTGGGTGAGAGAAATATCTTGGTCAAATTCCAACTTTGTATAAAAAAATGGGAAAAGTTGTCTTTTGCCAAGATATTTCTCTCACCCAGCAAGGGTATATGTAAAATGACACCCCAAAACACATTCCCCAACTTCTCCTGAATATGGCGATACCACATGTGTGACACTTTTTTGCAGCCTAGGTGGGCAAAGGGGCCCATATTCCAAAGAGCACCTTTAGGATTTCACAGGTCATTTACCTACTTACCACACATTAAGGCCCCTGGAAAATTCCAGGGCAGTATAACTACCCAACAAGTGACCCCATTTTGGAAAGAAGACACCCCAAGGTATTCCGTGAGGGGCATGGCGAGTTCCTAGAATTTTTTATTTTTTGTCACAAGTTAGTGGAAAATGATGATTTTTTTTTTTTCATACAAAGTCTCATATTCCACTAACTTGTGACAAAAAATAAAAACTTCCATGAACTCACTATGCCCATCAGCGAATACCTTGGGGTCTCTTCTTTCCAAAATGGGGTCACTTGTGGGGTAGTTATACTGCACTGGCATTCTAGGGGCCCAAATGTGTGGTAAGGAGTTTGAAATCAAATTCTGTAAAAAATGACCTGTGAAATCCGAAAGGTGCTCTTTGGAATATGGGCCCCACCTTCTCCTGAGTACGGCAATACCAGATGTGTGACACTTTTTTGCAGCCTAGGTGGGCAAAGGGGCCCATATTCCAAAGAGCACCTTTCGGATTTCACAGGTCATTTTTTACAGAATTTGATTTCAAACTCCTTACCACACATTTGGGCCCCTAGAATGCCAGGGCAGTATAACTACCCCACAAGTGACCCCATTTTGGAAAGAAGAGACCCCAAGGTATTCGCTGATGGGCATAGTGAGTTCATAGAAGTTTTTATTTTTTGTCACAAGTTAGTGGAATATGAGACTTTGTATGAAAAAAAAAAAAAAAAAAAATCATCATTTTCCACTAACTTGTGACAAAAAATAAAAAATTCTAGGAACTTGCCATGCCCCTCACGGAATACCTTGGGGTGTCTTCTTTCCAAAATGGGGTCACTTGTGGGGTAGTTATACTGCCCTGGCATTCTAGGGGCCCAAATGTGTGGTAAGGAGTTTGAAATCAAATTCTGTAAAAAATGACCTGTGAAATCCGAAAGGTGCTCTTTGGAATATGGGCCCCTTTGCCCACCTAGGCTGCAAAAAAGTGTCACACATCTGGTATCTCCGTATTCAGGAGAAGTTGGGGAATGTGTTTTGGGGTGTCATTTTACATATACCCATGCTGGGTGAGAGAAATATCTTGGCAAAAGACAACTTTTCCCATTTTTTTATACAAAGTTGGCATTTGACCAAGATATTTATCTCACCCAGCATGGGTATATGTAAAAAGACACCCCAAAACACATTCCCCACCTTCTCCTGAGTACGGAGATACCAGATGTGTGACACTTTTTTGCAGCCTAGGTGGGCAAAGGGGCCCATATTCCAAAGAGCACCTTTCGGATTTCACAGGTCATTTTTTACAGAATTTGATTTCAAACTCCTTACCACACATTTGGGCCCCTAGAATGCCAGGGCAGTATAACTACCCCACAAGTGACCCCATTTTGGAAAGAAGAGACCCCAAGGTATTTCGTGATGGGCATAGTGAGTTCATAGAAGTTTTTATTTTTTGTCACAAGTTAGTGGAATATGAGACTTTGTAAGAAAAAAAAAAAATAAATCATCATTTTCCGCTAACTTGTGACAAAAAATAAAAACTTCTATGAACTCACTATGCCCATCAGCGAATACCTTAGGGTGTGTACTTTCAGAAATGGGGTCATTTGTGGGGTGTTTGTACTGTCTGGGCATTGTAGAACCTCAGGAAACATGACAGGTGCTCAGAAAGTCAGAGCTGCTTCAAAAAGCGGAAATTCACATTTTTGTACCATAGTTTGTAAACGCTATAATTTTTACCCAAACCATTTTTTTTTTTTACCCAAACATTTTTTTTTTATCAAAGACATGTAGAACTATAAATTTAGAGCAAAATTTCTATATGGATCTCGTTTTTTTTGCAAAATTTTACAACTGAAAGTGAAAAATGTCATTTTTTTGCAAAAAAATCGTTAAATTTCGATTAATAACAAAAAAAGTTAAAATGTCAGCAGCAATGAAATACCACCAAATGAAAGCTCTATTAGTGAGAAGAAAAGGAGGTAAAATTCATTTGGGTGGTAAGTTGCATGACCGAGCAATAAACGGTGAAAGTAGTGTAGGTCAGAAGTGTAAAAAGTGGCCTGGTCTTTCAGGGTGTTTAAGCACTGGGGGCTGAAGTGGTTAATATCCTTTTTTTCTCCATGTATTTTCTCTGTATGTATACACTCCCCCAAATTATTTTCCTTTTTTCCCCATTGTACCTTTTTTACCTCTCCTCCCCCCTTTCCTCCATGTCCATTTTAAATATCTTAGATCAATAGATACGGATTATAGTTTATCTCCCCTACCCCAACTCATCGCTCTATCACTAACCAGCCTATGAAGCACTTTATCATGGAGTTCTGATGCGTTTCACTGTGGAACGTTTTAGGATCTTCCTGTATCAAGCTGCAAGCATACCCTGTATTACACTATGCTTTCCACCTATTCTACCACAGTGGAACGCACAGCCATTTTTGTTGGTTCTGATGTGTTCCACCGTGGAATGCATCGGATACGAGGCTACAGACGCTCCTATCTAGAGCGCACTGCCTCTCACACTACACCAACAACCTCTCCACTCTCACCCTTATCCTTATTCCACCCCACACTGATCACTACAACATGGACTAGGCCTTATCCCCACTATTAGCTATGCGTTCCAGAGTGGAACACACCGCCATCTTGGTTTCCACCCAGCCCTACTTATTGGTGTGCGTTCCACACTGGAACGCACCACCATCTTTATAAATGCTCCTGTTTTATATATTATCATATATCTCTTTACTCCCACGTCACATACATCTAATTTTATCCATTATTACTTTACTAGCCATAGTCACTTCCTGGTCAAGGGTAACATTTCCTGCCTACATAGTATTTAATCAGAAAAGGGGAAAACGACCCCAGGAGTGCCAAAAGGAGGAGGGGGGCAGTGCCCACCCAATGTACCTACAATGACACCCCTGAGAAATAACTCGGCACAAGCTCCTGTCACGGATGGTGTACAGGAAACAAGACAATACCATATAAACAATGTCTCTCTGGATCCACAACTAAGGAACAAAGGGAGACCCCTGCAATAGACCTGCCGCTCTCCCTCACTGCTCAGCCTATGCGAACACCCCAAAGGTGGATGGACGCATATCCACGTTCCTCGGCTATCTATTACCTGAAGACCCTACAATAGTGAAGGGACACGACCACCGGCTTTCTACACTGACACGGAGGGAGTCAGGGTCACCTAGATCCAGAAAAGACAAAATCATAAATACATAAACAGCACTTATCTTGCAAACGAATGACGACTGACGACTGGGAACTGGGAATTGGGAACTGGGAACTGGGAACAGCATGCACACACACTCCAGGAAGTTGTATCAGCCGCACACTACTGCATTATGGGGAGGAACTTAAAGGGTAGCGATCAGTCTAACTGCATGACAGCTGAGATAGACTAACGAGATGAGAAACTAAACCAAAACAAAGAAATTCAAGGAGGAGGATCTGAGAAGCTCCTGTGAGCGCTTCTCAGCTGTCTGGCTGTGACAGTACCCCTCCCTCTAGGAGTGGACTCCGGACACTCAGGGCCCACCTTCTCAGGATGGGACCTATGGAAAGCCCTGATGAGACGAGAGGCCTTAATGTCCGTCACTGGGACCCACATCCTCTCCTCAGGACCATAACCCTCCCAATGAACGAGGTACTGGAGGGAACCGCGGACAAGACGAGAATCCACAATCCTAGAGACCTGAAATTCAAGATTTCCATCAACCATAATCGGAGGAGGAGGCAAAGGCGAGGGTACAATAGGTTGAACATAAGGTTTCAATAAGGACTTATGAAAAACATTATGGATCTTCCAAGTCTGAGGAAGATCAAGACGGTAGGCAACAGGATTGATGACAGACAGGATCTTGTAAGGCCCAATAAACCTAGGACCCAACTTCCAGGAGGGAACCTTCAATTTGATATTCTTGGTAGACAACCACACCAGATCACCAACATTCAGGTCCGGACCAGGCACATGTCTCTTATCCGCCACACGCTTATATCTCTCACTCATGCTCTTTAGATTATCCTGAATCTTTTGCCAAATAGATGACAAAGACGAGGAGAATCTGTCCTCATCAGGCAAACCAGAAGAGCCCTCTCCCGAGAAAGTCCCAAACTGCGGATGGAACCCATATGCACCAAAAAATGGTGACTTATCAGAGGACTCCTGATGACGGTTATTTAAAGCAAACTCTGCAAGGGACAAAAAAGAACACCAATCCTCCTGACTCTCCGCCACAAAACAGCGCAGATATGTCTCCAGATTCTGATTGACGCGCTCTGTCTGGCCATTCGACTGCGGATGGAAAGCAGAAGAGAATGACAACCGAACCCCCAAGCGAGAACAGAAGGCCTTCCAGAATCTGGAAACAAACTGCGTGCCCCTATCAGAGACTATGTCGGAAGGAATCCCATGCAATTTGACAATGTGGTCAATAAATGCCTGCGCCAGCGTCTTAGCATTGGGCAAACCAGGAAAAGGGATAAAATGCACCATTTTGCTAAAACGGTCCACCACCACCAGAATCACAGACTACCCCGAGGAACGAGGCAAGTCCGTTATGAAGTCCATGGACAGATGTGTCCAAGGACGGGAAGGAATGGGCAAAGGAAGGAGAGGACCTGATGGCCGTGAATGAGGGACCTTGGCACGAGCGCAAGTCTCGCAAGCTGCCACAAAACCCTCAACCGACTTACGAAGCGCAGGCCACCAGAATCTCCGAGCGATGAGATCCAGTGTGGCTCTTGCCCCCGGGTGCCCAGCAAGGACCGTGTCGTGGTGTTCTTTAATAATCTTGTGTCTCAAAGCGAGAGGCACAAACAACCTCCCAGGAGGACAAAGATCAGGAGCTTCTGACTGGGCTGCCTGCACCTCTGCCTCCAATTCAGGAAAAAGAGCAGAGACCACCACACCTTCAACCAAAATGGGACCCGGGTCTTCAAAATTCCCACCTCCCGGAAAACAACGTGAGAGGGCATCTGCCTTCACATTCTTAACCCCAGGGCGGAACGTAACAACAAAATTAAACCTTGAAAAGAACAAAGACCATCTGGCCTGTCTCGGGTTCAGACGCTTGGCTGACTCCAAGTAGGCCAGATTTTTATGGTCAGTAAACACGGTAATAGGGTGTCTGGCTCCCTCTAGCCAATGGCGCCATTCCTCAAAAGCCAACTTGATGGCAAACAATTCCCTATCTCCCACATCATAATTTCTCTCTGCGGAGGAGAGTTTCTTTGAGAAAAAGGCACACGGTTGCCATTTGGCAGGAGAGGAACCCTGAGACAAGACCGCACCCACCCCTACCTCAGAAGCATCAACCTCAACTATGAAGGGTAACGAAATATCAGGTTGTACAGGATGGGAGCGGAAGCAAAACTCTCCTTGATATTAGAAAAGGCCTTACGCGCCTCTACCGACCAGGAAGAAAAATCTACCCCCTTTCTGGTCATATCACTGAGTGGTTTAACAACAGAGGAATAATTCAAAATAAATTTCCTGTAATAATTGGCAAAGCCCAAAAAACGCATCAGCGCCTTCTGATTCTCAGGAAGCTCCCACTCAAGCACAGCGCGGACCTTCTCGGGGTCCATGCGAAAACCAGAAGCGGAGACAAGAAACCCCAGAAATTGGATTTCTGGAACCGGAAACAATTTTCCAGTTTCGCGTATAATTTATTCTCCCGCAGGATGAGCAAGACCTGACGTAAGTGTTCCTTATGAGTCTTGAAATCAGGAGAAAAAATCAAAATGTCATCCAAATACACTAATACAAATTTTCCCATTAAATGATAAAAAATGCTGTTGACGAAATGCTGGAAAACGGCTGGGGCATTCATCAAACCAAAAGGCATAACCAAATTCTCAAAATGGCCCTCAGGGGTATTGAAAGCCGTCTTCCATTCGTCTCCTTCTCTGACCCTAACCAGGTTGTATGCCCCTCTTAGGTCTAATTTGGAAAAGACTTTAGCCCCAACAACCTGGTTAAACAGGTCCGGGATCAGAGGAAGCGGATAAGGATCACGAATAGTGATACTGTTCAGCTCCCTGAAATCCAGACAAGGTCTTAAAGAACCATCTTTTTTCTTAACAAAGAAAAAACCAGCGGCAACAGGTGACTTCGAGGGTCGTATGTGTACACTTTGCTTGTAACCCCGTCCGGTGCCATTACAGCTTTCATCGGATCCAGGGATGCAAGTACCAACATGCATGCTGAACCCACCATATACTTCTCCTGGAGCCAGATGGCTAATGGTAGGTTCTATACAAGCAGACTCAGTTTTATGGGTACTTGCATCCCTGGATCCGATGAAAGCTGTAATGGCACCGGACGGGGTTACAAGCAAAGTGTACTTGGCTTGCATGCTGACCTGCATTCCCTGGATTTTATGTGGCTGTCATGGCCCATGAACAGGTAGGAACAAGAGTTAGGGACCACTCATGAGACGACCTTGACGCGGTGAGTGGCTTACTATGCTTTGGCCAAAATATAAACCAATGTCTCATCCACCATGGAGGGCAGAGTGCTGGATGTAGTGTGCGATCACATTTGCATTTTCCGTTTATATAAGTATTTCGCCATAGTGATCTGCACCTACAGGCAGGTTGTGCTGACCCAACCCCTTATTTTTTTCTTTGTAGTATATATTGGAGGCGTGGCGATCTCCTTGGAGTCATTGCACACCTGACCAGTTAATCTGTCCTTGAGGCTGGTTTTAAAGTCAGTATAAAACAAAGGTGGGTTCAGCATGCATGTTGGTACTTGCATCCCTGGATCCGATGAAAGCTGTAATGGCACCGGACGGGGTTACAAGCAAAGTGTACTTGGCTTGCATGCTGACCTGCATTCCCTGGATTTTATGTGGCTGTCATGGCCCATGAACAGGTAGGAACAAGAGTTAGGGACCACTCATGAGACGACCTTGACGTGGTGAGTGGCTTACTATGCTTTGGCCAAAATATAAACCAATGTCTCATCCAGCATGGAGGGCAGAGTGCTGGATGTAGTGTGCGATCACATTTGCATTTTCCGTTTATATATGTATTTCGCCATAGTGATCTGCACCTACAGGCAGGTTGTGCTGACCCAACCCCTTATTTTTTTCTTTGTAGTATATATTGGAGGCGTGGCGATCTCCTTGGAGTCATTGCACACCTGACCAGTTAATCTGTCCTTGAGGCTGGTTTTAAAGTCAGTATAAAACTGAGTCTGCTTGTATAGAACCTACCATTAGCCATCTGGCCCCAGGAGAAGTATATGGTGGGTTCAGCATGCATGTTGGTACTTGCATCCCTGGATCCGATGAAAGCTGTAATGGCACCGGACGGGGTTACAAGCAAAGTGTACTTGGCTTGCATGCTGACCTGCATTCCCTGGATTTTATGTGGCTGTCATGGCCCATGAACAGGTAGGAACAAGAGTTAGGGACCACTCATGAGACGACCTTGACGCGGTGAGTGGCTTAATATGCTTTGGCCAAAATATAAACCAATGTCTCATCCAGCATGGAGGGCAGAGTGCTGGATGTAGTGTGCGATCACATTTGCATTTTCCATTTATATATGTATTTCGCCATAGTGATCTGCACCTACAGGCAGGTTGTGCTGACCCAACCCCTTATTTTTTTCTTTGTAGTATATATTGGAGGCGTGGCGATCTCCTTGGAGTCATTGCACACCTGACCAGTTAATCTGTCCTTGAGGCTGGTTTTAAAGTCAGTATAAAACTGAGTCTGCTTGTATAGAACCTACCATTAGCCATCTGGCTCCAGGAGAAGTATATGGTGGGTTCAGCATGCATGTTGGTACTTGCATCCCTGGATCCGATGAAAGCTGTAATGGCACCGGACGGGGTTACAAGCAAAGTGTACTTGGCTTGCATGCTGACCTGCATTCCCTGGATTTTATGTGGCTGTCATGGCCCATGAACAGGTAGGAACAAGAGTTAGGGACCACTCATGAGACGACCTTGACGCGGTGAGTGGCTTACTATGCTTTGGCCAAAATATAAACCAATGTCTCATCCAGCATGGAGGGCAGAGTGCTGGATGTAGTGTGCGATCACATTTGCATTTTCCGTAGTCTAGACTCAGCCAGAGCAATACGATCCGGATCATCATATATCTGACCCAGGGCTAAAAATAATTCATCCACTGAACGAAGGGGCCGTGCCCCATCCGGCAGCGAAAAGGCCCAGGACTGAGCGTTACCCCTGAGCAACGATATAATGATCCCCACCCTCCGTTCTTCATCACCAGAAGAATGGGGAAGAAGGCGAAAATGGAGTTTGCAAGCCTCTCTAAAACGCACAAAATTCTCACTACCCCCGGAGAACGTATCCGGGAGCGAGATCTTAGGCTCAGCACAAACTCCATGAACGCAAGCTGAACCGGTCACTTGAAACTGAGAAAAAGTCTTACGGAGATCAGCTACCTCCAAAGAAAGACCCTGAAAGCGTTCAGCCAAAAGTGAAACCGGATCCATGCTTGAGACGGTTTTGGCGGCTGATAATGTCACGGATGGTGTACAGGAAACAAGACAATACCATATAAACAATGTCTCTCTGGATCCACAACTAAGGAACAAAGGGAGACCCCTGCAATAGACCTGCCGCTCTCCCTCACTGCTCAGCCTATGCGAACACCCCAAAGGTGGATGGCCGCATATCCACGTTCCTCGGCTATCTATTACCTGAAGACCCTACAATAGTGAAGGGACACGACCACCGGCTCCCTACACTGACACGGAGGGAGTCAGGGTCACCTAGATCCAGAAAAGACAAAATCATAAATACATAAACAGCACTTATCTTGCAAACGAATGACGACTGACGACTGGGAACTGGGAACTGGGAACTGGGAACAGCATGCACACACACTCCAGGAAGTTGTATCAGCCGCACACTACTGCATTATGGGGAGGAACTTAAAGGGTAGCGATCAGTCTAACTGCATGACAGCTGAGATAGACTAACGAGATGAGAAACTAAACCAAAACAAAGAAATTCAAGGAGGAGGATCTGAGAAGCTCCTGTGAGCGCTTCTCAGCTATCTGGCTGTGACAGCTCCCGAGTACAATATCAGAACGGCAAAGAAATTGGAGCTCAAAGTGCCAGATAATAAATGTTGTAAATATTTTATTGTAGCATAGCAAAACATAAAAATTACATACAAGAGATGCAGGAGGACAGGGAAAAAAAAGGGGCAGGGAAAGGGAAGAACGGTGCCACCCTGGGAGGAACACTCCGGTCAAAAATGCTTGAATGTATAGGATCAGCGGGATGTATATGGAATAATAACCTACCCGCAGACCAACTATATGTACATAGTAAAGGGTGAGTCACAAAATAACAAGCATGGACATGAACATAAACACCAGGCCATACTAGATATAAGCCTAACAGGTAAGTAGACATCCAGATGGGAAGAAACCGGGGATGGAAATGCAGATGAGACTCACTAAGGACAGACCAGGAGTGGGACAACCAGGATGGCGCTACCCCAACGCGCGTTTCAGCGTGCCTTCGTCAGGGGGTCTACCCCTACCAAGTGCAAATACACCCTAGGAGACCAAATGGTTATTAGTCACCTTCCTCAAACCACCTTTTTCATCCTCTATTCTAATGGCAACTAGGTGAGTTCACTTTACTTTTCCTTTCTTCATTCAGGGGACCTGGTTTAATATTACACACTCCTTTTGGTTGCTGTGTTGATATATTGTAACATACTTTATAATGCTGTCATCCTTAACTTGAATCCACAGCGTATCAACAGATGAACTCTCCTAATACACACTATCAGAAGATCTGCTTGTAATAAATGTCCTTATCTATTTGCATTATGTTACATATTTTCTCAGCTATCATCTGAGATTTGGCAAGATTACTGCTTACTAGAGTTGAGCGAACACCTGGATGTTCGGGTTCGAGAAGTTCGGCCGAACTTCCCGGAAATGTTCGGGTTCGGGATCCGAACCCGATCCGAACTTCGTCCCGAACCCGAACCCCATTGAAGTCAATGGGGACCCGAACATTTGGGCACTAAAAAGGCTGTAAAACAGCCCAGGAAAGAGCTAGAGGGCTGCAAAAGGCAGAAACATGTAGGTAAATCCCCTGCAAACAAATGTGGATAGGGAAATGAATTAAAATTAAAATTAAAAAAATAAAAATGAACCAATATCAATTGGACAGAGGTCCCATAGCAGAGAATCTGGCTTCACGTCAGCAGAGAATCAGTCTCTTCATGCCATAGCAAAGAATCTGGCTTCATGTCAGCAGAAAATCAGTCTCTTCATGCCATAGCAGAGAATCTGGCTTCATGTCAGCGCAGAATCAGTCTTTAAGTCATAGCAGAGAATCAGGCTTCACGTCACCCACCACTGGAACAGGCCACTGTCACACATTTAGGCCCCGGCACCCAGACAGAGGAGAGCGGTCCCGTAACAGAGAATCTGGCCTTATGTCAGCGCAGAATCTGTCTTCATGTCATAGCAGAGAAACAGGCATCACGTCACCCACCACTGGAACAGGCCACTGTCACACATTTAGGCCCAGGCACCCAGGCAGAGGAGAGAGGTCCCGTAACAGAGAATCTGGCCTTATGTCAGCGCAGAATCTGTCTTCATGTCATAGCAGAGAATCAGGCTTCACGTCACCCACCACTGGAACAGGCCACTGTCACACATTTAGGCCCCGGCACCCAGACAGAGGAGAGAGGTCCCGTAACAGAGAATCTGGCCTTATGTCAGCACAGAATCTGTATTCATGTCATAGCAGAGAATCAGGCTTCACGTCACCCACCACTGGAACAGGCCACTGTCACACATTTAGGCCCAGGCACCCAGGCAGAGGAGAGAGGTCCCGTAACAGAGAATCTGGCCTTATGTCAGCGCAGAATCTGTCTTCATGTCATAGCAGAGAATCAGGCATCACGTCACCCACCACTGGAACAGGCCACTGTCACACATTTAGGCCCAGGCACCCAGGCAGAGGAGAGAGGTCCCGTAACAGAGAATCTGGCCTTATGTCAGCGCACAATCTGTATTCATGTCATAGCAGAGAATCAGGCTTCACGTCACCCACCACTGGAACAGGCCACTGTCACACATTTAGGCCCCGGCACCCAGACAGAGGAGAGGTTCATTCAACTTTGGGTTGCCCCGCAATATAATGGTAAAATGAAATTAAAAATATTATTGAATGAGGAAGTGCCTTGGAGTAGAATAATATATTGTTAAGGGGAGGTAGTTAATATCTAATCTGCACGAGGGATGGACAGGTCCTGTGGGATCCATGCCTGGTTCATTTTTATGAACGTCAGCTTGTCCACATTGGCTGTAGACAGGCGGCTGCGTTTGTCTGTAATGACGCCCCCTGCCGTGCTGAATACACGTTCAGACAAAACGCTGGCCGCCGGGCAGGCCAGCACCTCCAAGGCATAAAAGGCTAGCTCTGGCCACGTGGACAATTTGGAGACCCAGAAGTTGAATGGGGCCGAACCATCAGTCAGTACGTGGAGGGGTGTGCACAGGTACTGTTCCACCATGTTAGTGAAATGTTGCCTCCTGCTAACACGTTCCGTATCAGGTGGTGGTGCACTTAGCTGTGGCGTGTTGACAAAACTTTTCCACATCTCTGCCATGCTAACCCTGCCCTCAGAGGAGCTGGGCGTGACACAGCTGCGTTGGCGACCTCTTGCTCCTCCTCTGCCTTCGCCTTGGGCTTCCACTGGTTCCCCTGTGACATTTGGGAATGCTCTCAGTAGCGCGTCTACCAACGTGCGCTTGTACTCGCGCATCTTCCTATCACGCTCCAGTGTAGGAAGTAAGGTGGGCACATTGTCTTTGTACCAGGGATCCAGCAGGGTGGCAACCCAGTAGTCCGCACACGTTAAAATGTGGGCAACTCTGCTGTCATTGCGCAGGCACTGCAGCATGTAGTCGCTCATGTGTGCCAGGCTGCCCAGAGGTAAGGACAAGCTGTCCTCTGTGGGAGGCGTATCGTCATCGTCCTGAGTTTCCCCCCAGCCACGCACCAGTGATGGGCCCGAGCTGCTTTGGGTGCCACCCCGCTGTGAACATGCTTCATCCTCATCCTCCTCCACCTCCTCCTCATCCTCGTCCTCCAGTAGTGGGCCCTGTCTGGCCACATTTGTACCTGGCCTCTGGTGTTGCAAAAAACCTCCCTCTGAGTCACATCGAAGAGACTGGCCTGAAAGTGCTAAAAATGACCCCTCTTCCTCCTGGGCCACCTCCTCTTCCATCATCGCCCTAAGTGTTTTCTCAAGGAGACATAGAAGTGGTATTGTAACGCTGATAACGGCGTCATCGCCACTGGCCATGTTGGTGGAGTACTCGAAACAGCGCAACAGGGCACACAGGTCTCGCATGGAGGCCCAGTCATTGGTGGTGAAGTGTGTCTGATCCGCAGTGCGACTGACCCGTGCGTGCTGCAGCTGAAACTCCACTATGGCCTGCTGCTGCTCGCACAGTCTGTCCAGCATATGCAAGGTGGAGTTTCACCTGGTGGGTATGTCGCATATGAGGCGGTGAGCGGGAAGGCCGAAGTTAAGCTGTAGCGCAGACAGGCGAGCAGCGGCAGGGTGTGAACGCCGGAAGCGCGAACAGACGGCCCACACTTTATGCAGCAGCTCTGACATGTCGGGGTAGTTGCGACTGAACTTCTGCACCACCAAATTTAGCACATGCGCCAGGCAAGGGATGTGCGTCAATCCAGGTAGGCCAAGAGCTGCAACGAGATTTTGCCCATTATCGCACACCACCAGGCCGGGCTTGAGGCTCACCGGCAGCAACCACTCGTCGGTCTGTTGTTCTATACCCCGCCACAACTCCTGTGCGGTGTGGGGCCTGTCCCCCAAACATATGAGTTTCAGAATGGCCTGCTGACGTTTACCCCGTGCTGTGCTGAAGTTGGTGGTGAAGGTGTGTGGCTGACTGGATGAGCAGGTGGAAGAAGAGGAGGAGGAAGCTGAGTAGGAGGAGGAGGAGACAGGAGGCAAAGAATGTTGCCCTGCGATCCTTGGCGGCGGAAGGACGTGCGCCAAACAGCTCTCCGCCTGGGTCCCAGCCGCCACTACATTTACCCAGTGTGCAGTTAGGGAGATATAGCGTCCCTGGCCGTGCTTACTGGTCCACGTATCTGTGGTTAGGTGGACCTTGCCACAGATGGCGTTGCGCAGTGCACACTTGATTTTATCGGACACTTGTTTGTGCAGGGAAGGCACGGCTCTCTTGGAGAAGTAGTGGCGGCTGGGAACAACATACTGTGGGACAGCAAGTGACATGAGCTGTTTGAAGCTGTGTGTGTCCACCAGCCTAAATGACAGCATTTCACAGGCCAGTAGTTTAGAAATGCTGGCATTCAGGGCCAGGGATCGAGGGTGGCTAGGTGGGAATTTACGCTTTCTCTCAAATGTTTGTGAGATGGAGAGCTGAACGCTGCCGTGTGACATGGTTGAGATGCTTGCTGACGCAGGTGGTGGTGTTGGAGGTACATCCCATGTTTGCTGGGCGGCAGGTGCCAACGTTCCTCCAGAGGCAGAGGAAGAGGCCGAGGCGTCGGCAGCAGCAGCAGAAGAGGCCGAGGCGGCGGCAGCAGCAGAAGAGGCCGAGGCGGCAGCAGCAGAAGAGGTAGCAGGGGGAGCCTGAGTGACTTCCTTGTTTTTAAGGTGTTTACTCCACTGCAGTTCATGCTTTGCATGCAGGTGCCTGGTCATGCAGGTTGTGCTAAGGTTCAGAACGTTAATGCCTCGCTTCAGGCTCTGATGGCACAGCGTGCAAACCACTCGGGTCTTGTCGTCAGCACATTGTTTGAAGAAGTGCCATGCCAGGGAACTCCTTGAAGCTGCCTTTGGGGTGCTCGGTCTTAGATGGCGGCGGTCAGTAGCAGGCGGAGTCTCTTGGCGGCGGGTGTTCTGATTTTGCCCACTGCTCCCTCTTTTGCTACGCTGTTGGCTCGGTCTCACCACTGCCTCTTCCTCCGAACTGTGAAAGTCAGTGGCACGACCTTCATTCCATGTGGGGTCTAGGACCTCATCGTCCCCTGCATCGTCTTCCACCCAGTCTTGATCCCTGACCTCCTGTTCAGTCTGCACACTGCAGAAAGACGCAGCAGTTGGCACCTGTGTTTCGTCATCATCAGAGACGTGCTGAGGTGGTATTCCCATGTCCTCATCATCAGGAAAAATAAGTGGTTGTGCGTTAGTGCATTCTATCTCTTCCACCCCTGGGGAAGGGCTAGGTGGATGCCCTTGGGAAACCCTGGCAGCAGAGTCTTCAAACAGCATAAGAGACTGCTGCATAACTTGAGGCTCAGACAGTTTCCCTGATATGCATGGGGGTGATGTGACAGACCGATGGGCTTGGTTTTCATGCGCCATCTGTGCGCTTTCTGCAGAAGACTGGGTGGGAGATAATGTGAACGTGCTGGATCCACTGTCGGCCACCCAATTGACTAATGCCTGTACCTGCTCAGGCCTTACCATCCTTAGAACGGCATTGGGCCCCACCAAATATCGCTGTAAATTCTGCTGGCTACTGGGACCTGAGGTAGTTGGTTCACTAGGACGTGTGGCTGTGGCAGAATGGCCACGTCCTCCCCCAGCACCAGAGGGTCCACTAACACCACCACGACCATGTCCACGTCCGCGTCCCTTATTAGATGTTTTCCTCATTGTTCCCGTTCACCACAATTTTGAGAATGGCAAATTTGGGAATGCTTTTTCAACCCAGATAAAAAAGTGTGCTTTTACGGTCACTACAAATAACTTGACCAGCTAAAACTGTGCAGATTTGGTTGAATAGAGATGTGAGACCTGTTTTTTTTCCCGCTGTGTGACAGGTATAGGTTTAATCACAGAATGACACTTCTATCAGCACGCTAGCATGTGTCTTAGGTTTTTCTGAATGACACTATCAATAACTTCAATGTAAGATTTTCTTTTTGGGATAGATTTCAAGTAGGCCTGAAATACCACAAACTAGTTATTTTCAGAATGGCAAATTTGGGAATGCTTTTTCAACCCAGAACAAAAAGTCTGCTTTGACGGTCACTACATATAACTTGACCAGCTAAAACTGTGCAGATTTGGTTGAATAGAGATGTGAGACGTGTTTTTTTTTGCGCTGTGTTACAGTTATAGGTTTAATCACAGAATGACACTTCTATCAGCACGCTAGCGTGTGTCTTAGGTTTTTCTGAATGACACTATCAATAACTTCAATGTAAGATTTTCTTTTTGGGATAGATTTCAAGTAGGCCTGAAATACCACAAACTAGTTATTTTCAGAATGGCAAATTTGGGAATACTTTTTCAACCCAGAACAAAAAGTCTGCTTTGACGGTCACTACAAATAACTTGACCAGCTAAAACTGTGCAGATTTGGTTGAATAGAGATGTGAGACCTGTTTTTTTTTGCGCTGTGTGACAGTTATAGGTTTAATCACAGAATGACACTTCTATCAGCACGCTAGCGTGTGTCTTAGGTTTTTCTAAATGACACTATCAATAACTTCAATGTAAGATTTTCTTTTTGGGATAGATTTCAAGTAGGCCTCAAATACCACAAACTAGTTATTTTCAGAAAGGCAAATTTGGGAATGCTTTTTCAACCCAGAACAAAAAGTCTGCTTTGACGGTCACTACAAATAACTTGACCAGCTAAAACTGTGCAGATTTGGTTGAATAGAGATGTGAGACGTGTTTTTTTTTGTGCTGTGTGACAGTTATAGGTTTAATCACAGAATGACACTTCTATCAGCACGCTAGCGTGTGTCTTAGGTTTTTCTGAATGACACTATCAATAACTTCAATGTAAGATTTTCTTTTTGGGATAGATTTCAAGTAGGCCTCAAATACCACAAACTAGTTATTTTCAGAATGGCAAATTTGGGAATGCTTTTTCAACCCAGAACAAAAAGTCTGCTTTGACGGTCACTACAAATAACTTGACCAGCTAAAACTGTGCAGATTTGGTTGAATAGAGATGTGAGAACTGTTTTTTTTTGCGCTGTGTGACAGTTATAGGTTTAATCACAGAATGACACTTCTATCAGCACGCTAGCGTGTGTCTTAGGTTTTTCTGAATGACACTATCAATAACTTCAATGTAAGATTTTCTTTTTGGGATAGATTTCAAGTAGGCCTGAAATACCACAAACTAGTTATTTTCAGAATGGCAAATTTGGGAATGCTTTTTCAACCCAGAACAAAAAGTCTGCTTTGACGGTCACTACAAATAACTTGACCAGCTAAAACTGTGCAGATTTGGTTGCATAGAGATGTGAGACCTGTTTTTTTTTGCGCTGTGTGACAGTTATAGGTTTAATCACAGAATTACACTTCTATCAGCACGCTAGCGTGTGTCTTAGGTTTTTCTGAATGACACTATCAATAACTTCAATGTAAGATTTTCTTTTTGGTATAGATTTCAAGTAGGCCTGAAATACCACAAACTAGTTATTTTCAGAATGGCAAATTTGGGAATGCTTTTTCAACCCAGAACAAAAAGTCTGCTTTGACGGTCACTACAAATAACTTGATCAGCTAAAACTGTGCAGATTTGGTTGAATAGAAATGTCAGGTCTAGTTTTTAGGCGCTGGGTGACAGGCTCAACTTGCCCCTGATGTAATATATGGCCAAAAAATAACCACACTGTTGATGGTTAAATGCACTTGGGTGACACAGGCTCAGCCTGCAGCTGATGTAGTATATGGCCAAAAAATAATCAGACTGTTGATGGTTAAATGCACTTGGGTGAAACAGGCTCAGCCTGCAGCTGATGTAGTATATGGCCAAAAAAATAACCAGACTGTTGATGGTTAAATGCACTTCGGTGACACAGGCTCAGCCTGCAGCTGATGTAGGATATAGCACAAAATAACCACACTATCGATGGTTAAATACACTTGGTGATAGCTCGTGCTGGCGCACCACAAGTCACAAAATGGCCGCCGATCACCCCAGAAAAAAAGTGATCTAAAAACGCTCTGGGCAGCCTCAAAAAAGTGAGCAAGTCAATAATAGCACTTCAATGATCCACAGCTGCAGATCGATCACAGAATGAAGTCTTTTGGAGGAGTTAATCTGCCTAATCTCGCCCTAACGTCGCAGCTGCAACCTCTCCCTATGCTTGAATCAGCAGAGTGACGTGCAGCGCTACGTGACCCAAGCTTATATAGAGGCTGGGTCACATGCTGCACTGGCCAATCACAGCCATGCCAATAGTAGGCAAGGCTGTGATGGCCTCTTGGGGCAAGTAGTATGACGCTTGTTGATTGGCTGCTTTGCAGCCTTTCAAAAAGCGCCAAGAAAGCGCCGAACACCGAACCCGAACCCGAAAATGTTCGGGTTCGGGTCCGTGTCACGGACACCCCAAAATTCGGTACGAACCCGAACTATACAGTTCGGGTTCGCTCATCCTTACTGCTTACCCCTCTACATCTATGCTGTTTGATGTTACTATCGAGTGCTACCTTTACTTATACTAGTACCATAATGTAATGTACAATTGAATATGTAACTTAAGCAATGTTTGATTGCCGATACTTTACCTAAGACTAGACATATTACACGACTTTATATGTCTTATAAAGAATTTTTGCTCATACTAGGTCATCCTATTTTGTATCCAATATGACACAGACAGATGTTGTTATACTACATTTCAATATTTTGTAATCTTTTCGTTCTTGCATGTATTCTTCAGTAATTTGTTATCCAGTGTTTGAAAAAGGTCAATGTAGGACTGAAACATCACATGTACACGAATAAGTTGCCTTGCATATGAAAACCAAATAAAGATCAACACGATACTTCAGGCAATTCCAAAGGAGTGCCTAAGTTGATTTTATTGCTCAGGAGAGGATCATCTAGGATTTCCAACCACCAATGCCTGATGCATCAGATTAGATCTTCAATGTTGCCTCACCCAAATCTTGACAAAAGAGACCGGTTTCTTCTGGGTACCTGCCTCAGCTACTATTCTGATGCTGCCACCCGCCTGATGCCACATATCTGATGCCAAGTGCTCCTTCGTACACCCACCATCATCAGCGGGTACTGTTATTGCCACCCAACTCCCCACTCTGTCACGGGCTAATTCTGTGGTCTCCTGATGTTGCTGCCACCTCACCACTCATTCAGGTCTCCTCATGCTGCTGTTGCCACCTTCACACTATGTCATTGTGCCACTCTGTGGTCTCCTCATGCTGCTGCCAACTCACAACCTTGTCTCTGGGCCACTCTGTGGTCTCCTCATGCTGCCACCTCCACACTATGTCACTGTCATGGTCTTACCTTCTTGCTGTTCTCCTTCGTTTGACATGTGCTGGCGGCCATCTTGGTTTCTGGGTTTCTTGCAGCCTCCCACCCTGCGGCTCCTCCTTCCCTCTGGGAGGAGCTGGATGCCTAGCTCATATATATAGGAGGTCTGTGGCTTCAGTTCCTTGCTTGGTCCTCCTGTGTTCACATGCTTCTAGTCTGCTGCTGCTTCTGGTTCCTGATCCTGGTTTTGTCCGACTACCCTGCTGGTTCCTGATCCTGGTTTCGTCCGACTACCCTGCTGGTTCCTGATCCTGGCTTCGTCTGACTACCCTGCTGGTTCCTGATCCTGGCTTCGTCTGACTACCCTTCTGGTTCCTGACCTCTGGCTTCGCTAAGACTCTGCTTCGGTTTCGCCATCCGTTTGGACTTTTGCTTTACAGCTTTATTTTCAATAAAGCCTTCTTATTTTCACTTATCTCTTGTTGTACGTCTGGTTCATGGTTCCGTGACATTAGGACCAAGCCATGAATTCTGACGGTACAGGGCCATCCTCGCTACCCACGCTGGTTGCCAGACTTGATCAGCAGGATCACCTGTTGGGTCGGTTCGCTGTGGCGTTGCAAACCCTGCTTGAACGCACGGCTCATTTCGCTCCCGTTGCCGATGGGTCGGTTGTCGCTCCTGGGCCCGCTCCTACTGCCGCTCCGGTTGTTGCGCCAGAGTCTACCCCGACACCTGTTGTTGCACCTGCGGTGTTTCGGGGTATGATCGGTTCTGCCCCTCTTCCACAGCGCTTTGGGGGAGAGCCAACTCAGTGCCGAGGTTTCCTTAACCAGGTGGGCATTTATTTCGAGTTGCTGCCACATGCCTTTCCTACTGAGAGATCAAAGGTGGGCTTCTTGATCTCGCTGCTCTCGGACAAGGCCTTGGCCTGGGCCAGCCCCTTATGGGAGAACAACAATCCGGTGGTTGCCGAGTTTTCCGGTTTTGTTGCTTCTCTTCGGAAGGTATTCGATGTGCCGGCTCGTGCTGCCTCTGCTGCGAAGCTCCTTATGTCCATCAGACAGGGTTCACGATCCGTAGCTGAATACGCCATTGAGTTTCGTACCCTGGCAGCAGAGGTGGGCTGGAATAATGAGGCTCTGGTCGCTGCTTTCTCTCATGGTCTCTCGGATGCCTTGAAGGATGAGGTTGCAGCTAAGGACCTACCAGTGGAGCTCGAGTCTCTTATTTCTTTCCTGATTTTGATTGACACCAGACTCAGGGAGAGACCTTCCTTTAAGGAGAGCCTGCGGAGGTTTTCTAACAGATTGGCGCCTACGTTTTCTGTCCCACCCGTGCCTCCCTCTCCTCCCACGCCTCCTGGGGATGACTTGTCTGGGGGTGAACCCATGCAGCTGGGGTTTGCTCGCCTGTCCGAGGGGGAGAGGGTACTCCGGAGACGCGAGGGCCGATGCATGTACTGTGGTCTCGGTGGGCATTTTCGGTTGGCATGTCCGAACCGTCCGGGAAACGCTCGCACCTGAGATCCTGTCGGGGGCAGATCTTGGGTGGAGTCTCCTCGTCCCCGGTTTCCCGTGTTGACAAA
Organism: Bufo bufo; assembly: GCF_905171765.1. NCBI lineage: Eukaryota > Metazoa > Chordata > Amphibia > Anura > Bufonidae > Bufo > Bufo bufo. The sequence goes on from NC_053392.1 coordinate 192,542,492, forward strand.
CCACTGATCACTGTTGTCCTCTCCTGGGTCGGGGGCTCGGTGACGACCCAGGCGTTGGTGGACTCTGGTGCTGGTGGTTTGTTCATTGATAAGGTGTTTGCTGCCGCCAATTCCATTCCTCTGCAGGCTCGAGGTTCCCCACTGGCTCTTGAGGCGATAGACGGCAGACCCCTTCTGCCGCCACACGTGACTCATGAGACCCTTCCAGTGGGGATAGCCATTGGTGCCGTTCACAGAGAGTCGGTCTGCCTCCAGGTTATTTCGTCTCCACACTACTCGGTGGTCTTGGGGTACCCCTGGCTCCGGAAGCATAATCCGACTTTCGATTGGAGATCGGCCGAGATCCTCTCGTGGTCACCGCAGTGTGGGGCTAGTTGCATCCATGGGTCTGTCAAGTTGCTGTGTACTTCCTCGGACTCTCTGTTGCCTCCTGAATACGAGGAGTACCGGGATGTATTCGATAAGGTGCGCGCGGTTGCTCTACCTCCGCACCGCCCATACGATTGTGCCATAGAGTTACAATCTGGTGCCGTTCCTCCTCGTGGCAAGGTCTATCCACTGTCGGTAGCGGAGAATGAGGCCATGGAGGAGTACGTGAGGGAGGCGCTTTCACGCGGACACATTCGCAAATCCTCGTCCCCGGCAGGGGCTGGATTTTTCTTTGTGAAAAAGAAGGGCGGTGAGTTGATGCCTTGCATCGATTACAGGGGTCGCAATCGCATCACGATCAAGAACGCTTACCCGATACCCTTGATTTCCGAGCTGTTCGATCGCCTTAAAGGGGCCACGGTCTTTACCAAACTCGACCTGAGGGCGGCATATAACCTGGTAAGGATCAAGGCGGGCGATGAGTGGAAGACCGCGTTTAACACCAGGACCGGTCATTATGAATCCTTGGTTATGCCCTTTGGGTTGTGCAATGCGCCCGCAGTCTTTCAGGAATTCATCAACGATGTTTTCCGTGACCTGTTGCAGCAGTGTGTGGTGGTCTATTTGGATGACATCTTGGTATATTCTGAATCCATGGAGGCCCACATTCTGGATGTCAGACGAGTGTTGCAACGGTTACGAGAGAACAAGCTGTTCGGTAAGCTTGAGAAATGCGAATTTCACCGATCCCAGGTAACCTTCTTAGGTTACATCATTTCCGCTGAGGGGTTCTCCATGGATCCTGAGAAGGTTTCGGCTGTCTTACAGTGGCCCCAGCCCAGTGGTCTTCGTTCCCTGCAGCGCTTTTTGGGCTTCGCCAATTATTATCGGAAGTTCATCAGGGACTTTTCCATGCTAGCCAAGCCTCTCACGGATCTGACCAGGAAGGGCAGTAATTCCCAGGTCTGGCCGCTCGAGGCCATCCGAGCTTTTGAGGCTCTAAAGTCCGCCTTTGTGTCGGCTCCGATTCTGTCGCATCCCAACCCTGGGTTGCCCTTTGTCCTCGAGGTGGACGCGTCTGAGACGGGAGTAGGCGCCCTTCTGTCTCAGCGTAGAACACCAGAGGGTCCTCTGCTTCCTTGTGGGTTTTACTCCCGGAAACTGTCTTCCGTGGAGTGCAACTATCAGATTGGTGACAGGGAGTTATTGGCCATCGTGCAGGCCCTTAAAGAATGGAGGCACTTGCTCGAGGGTTCGGTGGTTCCGGTCCTCATCCTGACGGACCACAAGAATCTGACCTACCTTTCTGAGGCCAAGAGATTGACACCACGTCAGGCCAGATGGGCCCTGTTCTTGTCACGTTTTAATTACGTGGTCTCCTACCTACCCGGTTCCAAGAACATCAGGGCGGATGCCTTATCACGGCAGTACTCCGAGCTGTCCAGGGAGGAGTCGATTCCGACTTCGGTCATACCTCCGAATCAGATCTTGGCCGCCATTCGCACCAGCCTGACCTCTCCCCTGGGTGAGCAGATTTTGGCGGCTCAATCTGGTGCTCCCTCTGGGAGACCCAACGGCAGATGTTTTGTGCCTGAGGAGTTGCGCACTCGGTTGTTGCGAACCTACCATAACTCCAAGACCGCGGGGCATCCTGGAAAGAATCAGCTGTCCTGGGCTGTTTCACGTCTGTTCTGGTGGCCTTCCCTACGTTCCGACATCGCCGCATATGTAGCGGCATGCTCCGTTTGTGCCCAGAGTAAGTCCCCTCGGCACCTTCCGTTGGGCCTTCTGCAACCCATACCCACCGGGGAGCGCCCATGGTCACACCTGGGGATGGATTTCATTGTGGACCTCCCTGCATTCCGAGGCCATACGGTCATTCTCATGATTGTGGATCGGTTTTCCAAAATGTGCCACTGTGTTCCTCTCAAGAAGTTACCCTCTGCACAAGAGTTGGCCACGATTTTTGCCAGGGAGGTCTTCCGGTTGCACGGTTTGCCCAAGGAGATTGTGTCGGATCGGGGGAGTCAGTTTGTGTCCAGGTTCTGGCGCGCCTTTTGCTCCCAGTTGGGGATTCATCTCTCCTTCTCCTCGGCCTACCACCCTCAGTCCAATGGGGCCGCAGAACGATCCAATCAGGCCTTGGAGCAATTCCTTCGTTGCTATGTCTCCGATCACCAAGACAATTGGGTTGACCTCCTGCCTTGGGCTGAGTTTGCCAGGAACACGGCGGTGAACTCTTCCTCTGGGACGTCTCCCTTCATGGCCAATTATGGGTTCCAACCTGCCGTGTTACCGGAGGTATTCTCTCCCCAGGATATTCCGGCTGTGGAGGATCACCTTTCCGTCCTACGTGCTTCTTGGGTACTGATCCAGAAGTCCCTTGAGGTCTCTGCGCAGCGCCAGAGACTCCAGGCTGATCGCAGACGAGCGCCTGCTCCTTCCTACCAGGTCGGAGACCGTGTATGGTTGTCCACCCGCAACCTCAACCTTCGAGTGCCCACTCCCAAGCTGGCGCCTCGCTTTGTTGGTCCCTTCCGAGTGCTTCGCAGGGTAAACCCGGTAGCCTATGCCCTTGCGCTTCCTCCTGGCATGCGGATCTCCAACGTGTTTCATGTCTCCCTGTTGAAGCCACTGGTGTGTAATCGTTTCACTTCCTCGGTTCCTCGGCCTCGTCCGATCCAAGTGGGTAATCGTGAGGAGTATGAGGTGAGCAATATCCTGGACTCACGCCTGGTCAGCGGTCTGGTGCAGTTTTTGGTCCATTGGCGTGGTTATGGTCCAGAGGAGCGTTCCTGGGTTCCCTCCGCAGATGTCCATGCTCCTGCCTTGCTCCGAGCCTTCCACGCACGCTTCCCTCAGAAACCGTTCTTTACTCCGCGGAGGAGGGGCCCTTGAGGGGGAGGTACTGTCATGGTCTTACCTTCTTGCTGTTCTCCTTCGTTTGACATGTGCTGGCGGCCATCTTGGTTTCTGGGTTTCTTGCAGCCTCCCACCCTGCGGCTCCTCCTTCCCTCTGGGAGGAGCTGGATGCCTAGCTCATATATATAGGAGGTCTGTGGCTTCAGTTCCTTGCTTGGTCCTCCTGTGTTCACATGCTTCTAGTCTGCTGCTGCTTCTGGTTCCTGATCCTGGTTTCGTCCGACTACCCTGCTGGTTCCTGATCCTGGTTTCGTCCGACTACCCTGCTGGTTCCTGATCCTGGCTTCGTCTGACTACCCTGCTGGTTCCTGATCCTGGCTTCGTCTGACTACCCTTCTGGTTCCTGACCTCTGGCTTCGCTAAGACTCTGCTTCGGTTTCGCCATCCGTTTGGACTTTTGCTTTACAGCTTTATTTTCAATAAAGCCTTCTTATTTTCACTTATCTCTTGTTGTACGTCTGGTTCATGGTTCCGTGACAGTCATCTTGCCAGTCTGTGGCCTCCTCATGCTGCTGCCAACTCACAACTCTGTCATTGTGCCACTCTGTGGCCTCCTCATGCTGCTGCCCCACCACATTATGTCACCTTGCCACTCTGTGGTCTCCTCATGCTGTTGCTGCCACCTCCACACTATGTCACCTTGCCATGCTCCTCATGCTGCTGCCAAATCACCACTTTGTGGTCACCTCATGCTGCTGCCACTTCTCTACTCTGTGGTCTCCTCATGCTGCTGCCACATCACCACTCTGTGGTCTCCTCATGCTGCTGCCACATCACCACTAGGTGGTCTCCTCATGCAGCTACAACATCACTACTCTGTGGTCCCTTCATGCTGCTTCTACCTCAACACTATTTCACTGGGCCACTCTGTGGTCTCCTCATGCTGCTGCCACCTCACCACTATGTCATTGGGCCACTCTGTGGACTTCTCATGCTGTTCCCACCCTCCCCACTCCATGACTGGGCCACTATTTTGCCTTTTTGGCTTGATTTTTGGCATTATTTATTTGACCCTTCTTCTGATCTGTCAAAAGGAAGGAAAAATGAGACACAAAAAGGATCCTGTTTATGTAGCAGCTGTAAGGCCTGTATGGTCCCGTCAGAATTGGCTTATGATTTGGTAGCCAAAAGCAGGAGTGGGTACAAAACACAGCAGACATGCAAATATTCCATTCACTTGTCATCTCTGTTTTCGATACACTCCTGTTTTTTTCTGGCTTTAGCAATACTGATGGATTACTGAACAAATGTTCACTGAGTGACGGAGGATGCTCAACAGACAAAATCCGTTTTAGGGGTTTATTGTTCTAATGGATCAGAGGAAGGGCAAAATAATCAGTGACGTCAACACAAACTTACTGCTGACACCCTCTTCACTCTGTAGGGGGGCTCTACTTGTATAAGTGTTTAATAGAACAGGTTCTGTAGACATTTATTTGGAATCAGCTGACGACAGTGTAAAAGGAGTGTGCTACTTCTTGACGCTAACATTGACCTGTAAGGCTGAGTTCACATTTGAGTTATTTGGTCAGCTTTGGCCCCATAACTGCCCAAATAAGTGAAGTATGCAGTGATTCTAAGAGTGATTCCTGTCATCTGTGTGTTATACTGACTCACAGTACTATTGCACTACCACAGCAGACTCCCTATGAGTGTTACTGCAAGGCACAGTGTTCTACACCACTATATAGGCTTCCAGCAGCCAGGAAATAGGTGTTTTTTTAATGTGATTCGCCACAAATAAATTCGTATGGAATCAAATCTTTTCTGTAAATTCGTCAAACCTGCCAAATGGAATTTTTAGGAAATTCGCTCATCTCTAATTGACAGGAATTTTACTCCTTTGTTAGGTCCACATTGTTAAGCAGGGACATTTTCAAGGAGACATGCTTATTATTTCCTTGTTGAAAAAGTCTTTTTGCATCACATGAAATAACCTCATCACAAATATTTTTGCTTTTGATCTGTGTAAGGACACAGAGCGCGTTGTTGCTATCATAATTACTATCCTTTAAGGTAGACTTTTTACAGACTATTTTTTCTCACTTCATTCACTAGTTTATTATCTGTCAAGCAGGCTGAAGGAAAGTTCAAGCCCCAACGAATCATTATTCTTTCTGCTTTTCTTTGAAAATGCTTTTTAAAAGATAATGTTATATGGTCTAAATGTAATGATATGATATTTCTTTGAATTGTGATTATTCCGTCTGTGTTTCACTTGATTTTCCGTAGGGGTGAGTGTTCAGCAGAAAGTGAACAAATGTCAATATGGCACTTTGTGAAAAGTATCTGATTTTATTCCTTCCTTTTACTCTTCGTTTGTAGGTTGTCTGAAATAGATTTTTTTAGCTATCATTTCAACTGAACAAGAAAACTGATTTACTGTACTATTGTATGTGTTAAAATGCATCTTAATTCATCTTCTATTGTCGAAATAGTTTTATTAGATTCAGACACTTGGTAGGTCTTTTTTCAGAAAATTCCATCATGGTGCACTATTCAATGAAAAATAAAAACTAACAAAGCTATAATAAATCAGTTGGAGAAAATAATGGATCCTAAGGCCAAATTCACATGACCATATCTTTGGTCTACATTCAATACACATTTTGTGTGGATCACACACGGACCCATTCATTTCTATAGTTCCGACAAAAAAAAAGGACAGCACGCCATATACTATCCGTATGTTCATTCCGCAGAACCCAGAAAAAAAAAGATAGCACATGTCCTATTCTTGTCCATTTTGCAGACAAGAATAAGCATTGTTAGGCCTCATGCACACGACAGTATTTTTTCACGGTCCGCAAAACGGGGTTCCGTTGTTCCGTGATCCGTGTCCGTTTTCTTTTCCGTGTGTCTTCCTTGATTTTTGAAGGATCACCAGACAAGAAAAGGCCTCATGCACACGACCGTTGTGTGCATCCGCGGCCGTTGTTTCGTTTTCAGTTTTTTTTCGCGGACCCATTGACTTTCAAGGGGTCCGTGGAAAAATCGGAAAATGCACCGTTTGGCTTCCGCATCCGTGATCTGTTTTTCCGGTCCGTTAAAAAAATATGACCTGTCCTATTTTTTTCACGGACAACGGTTCACGGACCCATTCAAGTCAATGGGTCCGTGAAAAATCACGGATGCACACAAGATAGTCATCCGCGTCCGTGATCCGTGTCCGCAGAAAATCACGGAAGACGGAACAACAGACACGGATGCACACAACGGTCGTGTGCATGAGGCCTTACAATGGGCCCTCAAAAAGAATGGATTCAGACCGCATAATACATATGGTCGTGTGAATACACCCTAAAAGATCAAAACACATAATACCTTTACCCATTCATTAACTCATAATAACCCTTATTTATGAATTCTTCTGTTCTGGCTTTTGTGACAGAACAAAATGACACCTTTTCCAATGCTACGTCAATAATTTTTTTCTTTTTTTTATTATTATTAAAAATTAGAGTGGATATTAATTTTGTAGGTCTTATTACAGGACAAATGAATTTTTTTTCCCCCAAAAAAAAATAAAATTAAACTTCTAATTCTCCCGTGCATAGTTACCGTATATCAAAAATATATCCACTGTGTAAGGTATGATGTTAAAATAGCACCAAAGCTTCCTTGCTACTACCCAAATACAAAGTAGCACTTCTTCATGAGTGCTGTGTTGAGGGGTTTTCTGTGAGAAGGAATGGATTATTTATGTCTCCTCACACAGTACTGGATTGGGCTGTCAGTATGACAGAGGTTTTTTTTACGATTTACATTAGTCCTTGGTGGTTGAATAATCCATCACTTATAAGATATCTTGAACTGTTGAATGTCTTATATTTAGCAAATACATGGTCACATACACACATATGAAGATCACAAGAACGCCATTGACTTAAAGAGAATGTGTCATAAAACAAAATCCCTATTGTTTAAATCAGTTTGTTATGTTAATCATATTTTAAAATAATTTTAATAGTGTTATTTTTAACATATCATGTCGCTAACTGTATTTAACCTCTTAAGGACACAGGGCGTACAGATACGCCTTGTGTATTTCCGAGCACCACCGCGCGGCGGGCGGTGATCGCAAGCCGAGGGGGGTTCTGTGAACCCCCCGTATGGGCGATCGCAGAAAACCACAGGTTAATTCACACCTGCGGTTTGCTGCGTTTCTGGGTCATTCGGGTCTCCAATGACCCGATAACCTGGAATAGAATGGTGATCGGTGGTGTGATAATATCCTAGACCCCCCAGGGGTGCTGCAGCTCGCCCCCCTGACGACCCCCCCCCGACACTTTTTTTTTGTGTGTGCGCTGACTGTGGCTGGCACTCTTAGCGTCCTGCCACTGTTAGCGCATCGCCCACCCCACCGCTGATCAGCTTCAGACCGCTGATCAGCGAGTTTGAATTGTTTTTATTTATTTTTTCACATCTTTGGGGCTTTCATTATTATTATTTTTCAGTCTTAAATTTTTTTTCTGTTAGGTTTAGGGTGAGTTAGGGTAGGATATAAGTGAACGTGAACACCCATCACACTAAATAAAGTTTTACACACATGCACACACATGCACACACACACACACACTCCCCTATGGCCCGCCAGACGTTCTCGGCCGAGGAGGCATACACCCTGCTTGTCTCTGACTCTGAGAGCCTCAGTGAGGACGAGGATGACCCCCCTTTCCTCTTGTCATGCTCATCCTCCTCATCATCTAATGATGATGACCCCCCAAGGCAGCGGAGACGCCGCCAGGCGGAGCCGGGGGGCCTCGATGCCAGGGACCCTGTGGCCCACACTAGTATGAGCAGCCCTAGGGCTCGTGCTAGTTTTCCGGCCCACAAGATAACTCCTACCTAAAATAAACGACTAAAAACTAAAAAAAAAATCTGACTTTTAGACTATGGAGATACTAAAATGATTTTTTTTTGTTGTTTAAAAAAGGATATTATAGTGTAAAACCTAAATATATTTTAAAAAGTAGACATATTAGGTATTGCCACGTCCGTAAGAATCTGATCTATAAAAATAATAACCTAGCCCCTCAAATGGACACAGTCAAAAAATAAAATAAAAACGGTGCCAAAACAGCAATTTTTTCCCAAATTTTCCATGTTAATTCATTGTTTCCGTTAACAAAGCAAGGGTTAACAGTCAAACAAAACTCTATATTTATTGCCCTGATTCTGTAGTTTACAGAAACACCCCATATGTGGTCGCAAAATGCTGTATAGCCAAACGGCAGGGCGCACAAGGAAAGGAGCACCATATGGTTTTTGGAAGGCAGATTTTGCTGGACTGGTTTTTTGACACCATGTCCCATTTGAAGCCCCCCTGATGCACCCCTAGAGTAGAAACTCCATAAAAGTGACCCCATCTAAGAAACTACACCCCTCAAGGTATTCAAAACTGATTTTAATTTTTTTTAACCCTTTAAGTGTTCCACAAGACTTATTGGCAAATGGAGATTAAATTTCAGAATTAAAATTTTTTGTAACCTTGCCTCACAAAAATGTATTATAGAGCAACCAAAAATCATATGTACCCTAAAAATAGTCCCAACAAAACTGCCACCTTATCCCGTAGTTTCCAAAATGGGGTCACTTTTTTGGAGTTTCTACTCTAGGGGTGCATCAGGGGGGCTTCAAATGATACATGGTGTAAATACCAGTCCAGCAAAATTTGCCTTCCAGAAACCATATGGTGGTCCTTTCCTTCTGCGCCCTGCCATGTGCCTGTACAGTAGTTTATGACCACATATGGGGTGTTTCTATAAACTACAGAATCAGGGCAATATATTTTGAGTTTTGTTTGGCTGTTAACACTTGCTTTCTTACTGGAAAACATGGATTAAAATGGAAAATTTGCCAAAAAATTGAAATTCTGAAATTTCATCTCCATTTGCCAATAACTCTTGTGGAACACCTAAACGGTTAACAAAGTTTATAAAATCAGTTTTGAATACCTTGAGGGGTGTCATTTCCAAAATGGGGTCACTTTTTTGGAGTTTCTACTCTAGGGGTGCATCAGGGGGGCTTCAAATAAGACATGGTATAAATAAACCAGTCCAGCAAAATTTGCCTTCCAGAAACCATATGGTGTTCCTTTCCTTCTGCGCCCTGCCATGTGCCCGTACAGTAGTTTACGACCACATATGGGGTGTTTATATAAACTACAGAATCAGGGCAATAAATATTGAGTTTTGTTTGGCTGTTAACCCTTGCTTTGTTACTGGAAAACATGGATTAAAATGGAAAATTTTGCCAAAAAATTTAAATTCTGAAATTTCATCTCCATTTGCCAATAACACTTGTGGAACACCTAAAGGGTTAACAAAGTTTGTAAAATCAGTTTTGAATACCTTGAGGGGTGTAGTTTCTAAAATGGGGTCATTTTTGAGTGGTTTCTATTATGCATCTCAGAATGGCCTAGATAAGTAAAAGTGTTTTAAAGTTATTCACACATAAAGGGACAGTGGTCCGATTTGCAAAAAATGGCCTGGTCCTTAAGGTGAAAATGAGCCCGGTCCTTAAGGGATTAAAAATAAATCCTAGTATTCACACTGGTCATAAAGCCTAATAAAAAGGTGCCACTTCCTGGTCTGTACACTTTTTAGGAGTCATCTCATTATCATTATAGACACACTCACTCCACATGGTCTTAACAAAATAACCGAGACCATTTTATAACAACTTCAACAGTTCACCAAAGTGACGATCTTCCTTTCCTAATAATTCCCTCCAACAGCGGCAATCTATGAAAATCGGTTATCTACCATTACACTGTTCCCAGATACACTCCCATAACAAATAATTCATTACGATGCATCGACCCAAACCCCATGCCCTTCTCTAGCAACACCGCATAGGGTGTAACAACCAATACGCCTTCAAGCCAGCGATTGGTAGCAGCACCCCCATATTATGCACCATAAGTGCTGCTAGTTTAGTGTACATGGTATACATACTTGTTCTATTTTTTAACACATAGGCATCCACTAATGTAATTCTACTATTTTATCGGTCTGATTAACATACCAAAAATTACGCTTTCCATAACCCCCCCATACGTCTGTAAGGTTTCCGCCTGCCTAACTAAGCAGGTGTGAACCTCTATATGGATTTTATTCTTGTTGTCATTTTATCTTTTTTATTATTATTTTTTTTACTCCTATTTGTCCTCAACTTTACTGCTATTTCTAAACCTATAGTATGTATGCATATATTTATTTACTTGTTTATCTATATATTTTATGTACAAGTCTAAAACCTAGGCATGTCTTTCTTCTTATTGGAGCGAGTACACAGTGTTGATTAAATTAGCCACGCCCCCTTTTTCTCCTGCAGGGCGCCAAAACTGTTTTAAATACAATGCATGTTTCTATCAATACTCTGTAAAGCATACTGTCCTGAGGAAGAGGGCTGTACGCCCTTGAAACGCGTCAACAGCTTTATTATCATTAAATAAAAAGAAAAAACATCCAAGCCATCGTGCAGATCGATTTATATGCCTACAGCGCCGGAAAGTGGTCCTATTTTTTTTCAACCTTCAAATCTCATTATCATTATAGGTAGGCTTAGGCTACTTTCACACTTGCGGCAGAGTGATCCGGAGCAGTTCCGTCGTCGGAACTTCCTGCCGAATCTTCCGATTTGGATGTGACTGAAAGCATTTATGAGACGCATCCGGATGCGGATCCATCTAACAAATGCATTGCAAGGACGGATCCGGCATTCCGGTATTTTGAATGCCGGATCTGGCACTAATTCATTCCTATGGGGAAAAATGCCGGATCCGGCAAGTTTTCAGTTTTTTTCGCCGGAGATAAAACCGTAGCATGCTGCGGTTTTATATTTTGCCTGATCAGTCAAAATGACTGAACTGAAGACATCCTGATGCATCTTGAACGGATTAGGCCTCTTTCACACTTGCGTTGTCCGGATTCGTTGTGTACTCCATTTGCCGGAGGTGCCCGCCGGATCCGTAACACCGCAAGTGAACTGAAAGCATTTGAAGACTGATCCGTCTTCAAAATGCGTTCAGTGTTACTATGGCAGCCAGGACGCTATTAAAGTCCTGGTTGCCATAGTAGTAGTGGGGAGCGGGGAGCAGTATACTTACCGTCCGCGCGGCTCCCGGGGCGCTCCAGAATGACGTCAGAGCGCCCCATGCGCATGGATGATGTGATCCATGCGATCACGTCATCCATGCACGTGGGGCGCTCTGACGTCACTCTGAAGCGCCCCGGGAGCCGCACGGACGGTAAGTATACTGCTCCCCCGCTCCCCACTACACTTTACCATGGCAAACAGGACTTTAGCATCCTGGCAGCCATGGTAACCCTTCAGAAAAAGCTAAACGTCGGATCCGGTAATGCGCCAAAACGACGTTTAGCTTAAGGCCGGATCCGGATTAATGCCTTTCAATGGGCATTAATTCCGGATCCGGCCTTGCGGCAAGTGTTCAGGATTTTTGACCGGAGCAAAAAGCGCAGCATGCTGCAGTATTTTCTCCGGCCAAAAAACGTTCCGGTCCGGAACTGAAGACATCCTGATGCATCCTGAACGGATTTCTCTCCATTCAGAATGCATGGGGATAATCCTGATCAGGATTCTTCCGGCATAGAGCCCCGACGACGGAACAACGCAAGTGTGAAAGAGCCCTTACTCTCCATTCAGAATGCATGGGGATATACCTGATCAGTTATTTTTCGGTATAGAGCCCCTGTGATGGAACTCTATGACGGAAAAGAAAAACGCTAGTGTTAAAGTACCCTCAGAATGACAGATATCACCTATGTAGAGCTATTAGAGGAGCCACCATTCACAATAGGTGATGATCACAGATTATCTACTCTTTCTTTGTGCAGTGACCTCTCACGGCTCACAGAGCATGCCTAGAAACCTCTCCCATAGAAGTCAATGAGTTCCTTTCTGTCTATTGTGTCTATAGTCCATACTGGCTGCTGTAACTGATGTTGATGTTATCACCCATCTCCCATCATATCTCCAACAGTATTTTATGATGATAAACAGGTTAGTGTCTGCTAAAAGATATTTCCATACAATGAGCACTACTGAACTATAATAGTTAAGAGAATCTTTTGTGTTTTTTCCCGGGCTGCCGGACATTTTTGAATCTCCTAATGTTTCTGCTCTTCCAAACGGAATATGGAATCTACTTTAGCTATCCGTTCCATTGACTTCTGAAAACTATCATTGGGTCTGGCAAGTGCCAGACTGTCAATAATGTCTGTTAATGTTCAATTGAAACTTTTTGTGTTCATTATGAGGCTTTGCCAGTACTATGCTATTAAACCAAAAGAATTGCATCTTAGCTAAAATTGTTATTGCAATTAATAAAAATAAAAAAAGCATGGTCATATAAATCCAAGTCAAAGCTGGAGAGTTCATAGAATGTGTCGGCAGATAAGAACCATTTGGCCCATCTAGTCTGCCCAATATACTGAGTACTATGAATAGCCCCTGGCCCTATCTTATATGAAGGATGGCCTTATGCCTATCCCATGCATGCTTAAACTCCTTCACTGTATTTGCAGCTACCACTTCTGCAGGAAGGCTATTCCATTCATCCACTACTCTCTCAGTAAAGTAATACTTCCTGATATTACTTTTAAACCTTTGACCCTCCAATTTAAAACTATGTCCTCTTGTAGCAGTTTTTCTTCTTTTAAATATTCTCTCCTCTTTTACCTTGTTGATTCCCTTTATGTATTTAAAAGTTTCTATCATATCCCCTCTGTCTCGTCTTTCTTTCAAGCTATAAATGTTAAGGTCCTTTAATCTTTCCTGGTAAGTTTTATCCTGCAATCCATGTACCAGTTTAGTAGCTCTTCTCTGAACTCTACAGATACAAGTCATACAGAGATAAGTCAGGGAAGCTTGTGATCCAAAAGGATCCCAAACAACCACCTTCACAAATTAACAGGAACCAAAGGAATCTTGTTTCACAAGAATTGTGTGACAGTTCTGAGCAGGTTATATAATCACAGGTGACTAGCCACAGGTTGAAAACTGACCAAAGTCTGAAAAAGTCTGTCCACTTCAGTACAGATATAGCAAACATTAACTGTAATAAACTGTTGCACCAAACTTTAAAACTTTGGGACTAACATATTGATGACCTGTCATTAATCAGCAGTTGGAAGGTGGCCACGATGTTCAGACAAGCACTACAGCCTTTTTATTGTAGACCAAGCAGGGTGACATACAGTGTATAGCAGCTGTGCTTGATATTGCAGCTAAGTCCCATTCACCTGAACAGGAATGATCTGCAAGGAAGAAGCCGCAGCACTCCTCCCCTTACAATAGCTAATCATTTGTGGTGCCTGGAGTCAGAACCCTACAACCAGATTTTGATGACCTATCCTGAAGATAAGCAATCAATAATACAGTCTAAAAAGTTGTTAAAGTTTGCTAAAACAGTGTATTTAATGTAATATGTGTCAAGTTAACTCATCCTGCATTTGTAGCAGCAGTTTGTGCACATGCTACTATGTACAGGCCGACATCCCAATGTATTTTCAACAGCAACATATTTAAAACTTTGCCTATCAATTTTTAATGCTCCATTAATCAAAACTAGCTATCTCTAATCAGAGATCCGAAGTCGCTTTATTTAAAACTTTGTTTGAATGCTGTACGGAGACCCGTCTCCATATAGCATTCAAATGTATGGGCTTCGCGGAGGTGAAATTCATTGAGCCTGAAGTCTCACAAGACTTCAGTGAAGAACTTTGGCATTTGATTCTTCAACTTGAAAACCATTTTAATACTGCAATCCGAAGTCGGCTTTAGTACTGAGGTACCAGTCGGTACCAAAGCCGACGTCGGATACTAGTTTTAAAATGTTTTTCAAGTTGAAGAATCAAATGCCAAAGTTACTCAACGAAGTCTCATGAGACTTCGGACATAACTAATTTCACCTCCGCAAAGCCCATGCATTTGAATGTTGTACAGAGACGGGTCTCCGTACAGCATTCCAATGACGTTTTGGACGAAGCGTCATTAGATCTTCGATCCAAAGCGCACTTCGCTCGACACTACCCAAAACTACTAATTCATGTCCAGCATTGGGGAAACAATATTATATACATATGTCACAAAGAAATAATCTAAATGGTAGTGATTTGAAAGCTAAAACTTAATTCTCAGTGAAAAAAAGGATTATGGGTGAGCATGGGACTGAAAGGAACACACGGAATACAGAAGATGTAAAACAGAGTTCAACAATGCAGCGGACTTTTTTGTGCACAGTGGAGTGAGTATATTGTAAATAAAAAAAATTATGAGTGTTACAGTACATTGCTGCAGGCATCAAACATTGATGCCCAATAATGGTTAAAAGATTGCGCATTTCAACACTTGTGTAATATTATAGGAGTACTATGACCTATCATGTGTGGTAATATTTACAAGATCTTGACCTTTCTACTTGCAAATTTTATTCAAGGCTCAAAGACTGTTGGGTTTACCAGTAGAAAACTTAAATTATGTATGGACATTAGAGATTCAGACGAGTGTCAGGAATCAAAGTATAAGACATCAAAGACTTACAGTGAACAAGACCTGTATCAAGGTTTTCTGCTGAAATCAATAATTTTTATGCATTTATGCTGGGCCTTTGGTTTTGTTCAATGCACAGTATACACTCGAAAAGTCAGTTATGGACCAGACTGGTATATTGTACTACATAAAGATGTACTTGCATTATATAAATGAGAAATCTACATTGACTACATAACACTACATGTAAGTAGTGCATTTGCAGTCAATAGTGAGTTCTGGATAGCAGAAACAATTACGTAGTATACGTACACAATACAGTCGAATGAATCCTATAGCACGTAACTGAGGGGTTTCACATATGACACAGAAGCAGGCTTCCGTATTGTACCATTAAAGTGATAAATACAGCTGAACGCTCACAGCCACTTACTACTTGACTTCTGGACACTGTGTTAATGTGTTAAGTATTGCTGGCAGCAGGACAAGTATTAGATAAGAATAGACACGGTATTAGGCTACTTTCACACTTGCGGCAGAGTGATCCGGCAAAACGTATGCCAACTGATGGCATTTGTAAGACTAATCAGGATCCTGATCCGTCTTACAAATTCATTGAAATGCTGGATCCGTCGTTCCGGTGTCATCCGGAAAAAACGATCCGGCATTTATTTTTTTCAAATTTTTTGCATGCGCAGACTGGAAGGACGGATCCGGCACTAATAAATTCCTATGGAAAAAGATGCCGGAGTCGCTATATTGTTTTGGGGGTAACAACAGGTGCTGTATTGGGGTAGCGTAGATTCAGCATCAGAGGTAACAGAAGACATACACTACTAAACCAGCATTAAAATTTTGAGTTGTTAGTTAAAGGTAAGTATGTGCTGACAAACAAGGAGTCAAAGATGTCCACAGGGTGAACTCTACAAAGTTGAGGTCAGTAGTAGTAGTAAAATTAGTCTGCAGCATATGGAGAAGATACAAAAAGCAAATAATTAGAACTAGAAAACTTGTCAAACATTGTATTTGGATTATTATGGCAATATTCGCTCACATTATGATGGCAATATTTGGGCATTGCATGGCTGTATTATGTAGTAATCTTAATCTTATGTTTTTGGTGACTGTGAACGGATCCCATTAATATACAGTATCAATTTGTAGTAGTCGAAAGGATCTGTAGTTTGATTCATCATGATGATCTGTTTTGTTGATTAAAAAAATCTACCTCCTACCTCCTCATTACATGACCACTGTGAGGATGAGCTTGAATAGAGCAATAGTCAAAGCATGAAGCCTGCTGCTCCACTCAATGTATATGGGGCTGACAGAAACATCCGAGTACAGTGCTTACCATTTACATCTGCTCTATGGACGTATAATGGAGTGGCAGGGCATGAAACTACAAGTGTCCACATGTCATTAGGCACGAAGGAATTCAGAGAAATTTTCAATGAAAGACTCAAAGTGGTGAAAATTGAAAGGATAATTATCTTGATGTCACTTTTCTGCTTGTTGGCTAATATCTAATAAGTGTAGTGTTTGTTCCCATTCGAGGGGTGGCAGGGACCTGGTAATGAATGGGTGTGAACATAATGTACGTACCACATAAAATAAACAACACACACAACCTTTGGACATCTATGGCATGATTTATGGAAAAAAGCATCCATATTTTTCTAATCCTGTACAACTCCTTTATCCCGTTTGTCACATCCTCTGTACATGTACAGTGGAAGTCACGGTTTAAAATATGGCGCCACCTGGGAACTGAGGGGCTAACATAGTTGGCCGGTGATTGCTGTGTTATGCAATAGATACTTGCCAGCATTGTTCATGATGGGAAATAACTCCAATTACAGACATTTAACTCTTCATATACTGCTGTAAATTGCAACCACAGCATCTGAAGGGTCATTTATCAGGTGTGAGCTTCTCCATGTAAATGAAAGCCCCCTTCCTGAGATGTAATCAAGGGAGCTGTTCAGTTGTTATGGCAGCCTAATATACTTCAAACCCTGTCTATAATATAACCCAGGGAACAGCAACCTACAGCACTCCAGCTGTGGTGAAACTATGACTCCCAGCAGGCACTCTTAGCTGTTTTCAGAACTCCCATAGAAGTGAATGGAGCATGATAGGAGTTGTAGTTTCAACACATCTGGAGTGCTGAATGTTGCTGACTCCCGGTATAAGCAATCAAATAATAGCATGTTCAAGTTCCTTGGGAGGGTTAAAAATAAAGTTTAGAAAAAATCTAAGAAAAGATATAAAAAAAGCAACAATAAAATAAACATTATTGGCTTGGCACATCCGAAAATAAAGGGAGCACCATAACAGAAAAAGGTCAGAATTGCCAAATCACCATTTTCCCCCTTCCAAGAGTGGTATCAATAAAATTTAAAGCTCAAATTTAAACCCTGCAAAAAAAAAGCCCTCACACAGCCCCACAGAGAGAAAATATAAAATGACATACCGTAGGTGTCAAGAGTAGTGAGGAGCGGGAGGTGCCATATTCGATTTAGACGAAATTAGCGAATATTCGCTAGAATATTCGTCTCATATTCGTCATTATTCTAGTTATCGCGATTAATATGCGATTTAAATAATCGCGTATTGCGATTTTAACTTAAGGCTACTTTCCTATTGGTTTGATATCTATAATTAGCGAAGATGACGAATATGACGAATGTGTCCGTCATATTCCTCAAAACTAAGATAACAAAATATTCTCCATCTTCGTTTTAGCTCCATATTCGTCAACTTCGCTAATTCTTGCAATCAAATAGGAAAGTTGACTATAGAGACAGCTGTGTTTACTTCGCTATGCGATTATATTATTTAAATTTTTTTTTTATAAATAGAATAATTATAATAATTATCAAGTATTATAATTATTCTATGTATTTTAAAAAAAAAGCAAAGTAATATAATTGCATAGATATAATATAAACACAGCTGTCTCTATAGTCAACTTTCCTATTTGCTTGCTAGAATTAGCGACGTTGACGAATATGGAGCTAAAACGAAGATGGAGAATATTTTGTTATCTTCGTTTTGAGGAATATGACGAATACATTTGTCATATTCGTCATCTTCGCTAATTCTACCAAGCCAACCATAGTAAACCAGGTCAAAGTTGAAATCGCAATGCGATTACTTCAAGTTATATTAATCACATTGCGATTTCAACTTAGCACTGCTATATTCCATATTCGTTAACTTCGTTAATTCTAGCAAGCTGACCCATTTGAAACCCAGCTCTAAGTTGAAATCGCAATGCGATTACTTCAAGTTATATTAATCGCATTGCGATTTTAACTTAATTCTCACATCCGACAGTACATTCTAGTATGGAGGCGGTCCCATGGTAATGGGGACGCTCCATGAGCACGGAAGTCAGCAGAAGCGGCAACGGGCACTGACTGGAGCAGCCAGGAATCCTCTGAACAGGTAAGAACTACTTTTGGGAAGTGGGAAAGAAAAAAATATAACAATAAAGAAAATAAAAAAGCACGAATATTCGAAATAACGAATTTATAGCTCTATATTTGAAATATTCGCGAATAAGCAAAGTGCCGATATTCAAAAACAAAAATTCGCTATTCGAATATTCGCGCTCAACACTAGTCAAGAGTATGGCAATGGAAAGGAATTTTTTTATTCTTTTAAAAGCATTAAAATAACAAAAACCCTTGGAATAAAGTTAATATGTATTTTTACCATCCAGTAAACATAGTGAATACAAAATTTATAAAGCAATGGGTTGCAATTGCATTTTTTTTCTAATGTCAACCCATATATTTTTTTTTTCAGCTTTCCAGTACATTGTATGAGATACTAAATAGTACCATTAGAAAGTACAATGTGTACTGTAAAACGAAGCCCTCATATGACTATGTGAAAGGTACAAAAAAAAAAAAAGCTATGGCACTTGAAAGGTAGGGTGGAGAAAATAAAAAATAAAAAAATATCAATTGGCTGTGCTCGTAAAGTAATAATAAGAGAGAATGTTATAATTCTGTCACTTACAGTATGGACTTATTCCTTTGTATTGCTTTGTGTTGTTGTGTACACATTCTAAGGTGTCTCTGTGTTGCCCACATAGGGCCCTGTACAAGAGATGTCAAGTTCTTTACCCCTGCAGCACCTAGTCTCCTTTTTCTCCAGAGCCGTTCAGTCCAGACCTCAAACTCGAAGCTTTGATGGAAACCAGGGCAAAGAACGCTCCCTTATCCTTGGGAAGGTAAGTATTGCTTCCTCACCCTTGCAGTGCCTCTATAATCAGAGGGTTGGTGAACGTTGACGGTCTGATTCTTTGTGATATGTGCTCTTTTAGTATGATTTAGTTCATGCAGATGGGTTACACGAAACTTGAGCTTATATGAAAAAAAAAAAAAAAAACTCTGCAAGCAGCTTTTTTCCTCAACAGCAGGCAGTATATCAAGGCAACATCCCTGCCATTGATCTCAGTGCTAGTAAAGTCAGCATAAGGCTGCCATAATAACTTTCCTGCTACGCATAGTTCCACATACTGTACGTTATTTTCTATAGAAG
Organism: Bufo bufo; assembly: GCF_905171765.1. NCBI lineage: Eukaryota > Metazoa > Chordata > Amphibia > Anura > Bufonidae > Bufo > Bufo bufo. The sequence continues at coordinate 192,561,857 of NC_053392.1, forward strand.
CATGCAGAATAGTTAGAGAGAAAATCGTCTAAAAATACAATGAAAATGTACCAGCTTCACATATGTACTCATTATTCTATGTAATAAATTATTTTGTTTCATGTGTGTTCATTTTTGATATTATATATGCGCTATGAATTATAAACATGAAATTAAACTATGCTAAAAGTGCTCTTAAAGGAACTTAGAGAACTGATACAGACTCAAGCTGTTTGACCTGCAAATTTTAATTGAAAAAAGCTACCAATATAATGTGCTTGATACAACACTCAGTTCACATATAGAAAATAAACAGATAAACATTTTTGGTATCACCATGTCTGTAACAGCCAGATCTATTAAATTATTCCATTATATAACTTGCATAGTGAATGCAGTAAAACAATGTCAGTATAAGACCTCTTGCACACGGCCGTTGTGGGTCCGTTCCGTGCATTGGGCACCGCAATTTGGGGTCTCCAATGCACGGACAACGATCGAGACGCATTCAACTTGAATGGGTCCGTGATCCATCCGCACCGCAAAAAATAGAACAAGTTCATATATATCCCAAAATGGTATCAATAAAAACCACAGATTGTGCCGCAAAAAAAAAAAATTGCCCTCACGCGGCTCTGTCGGCAAAAAAAGGTTAAGCATGTCAGAATATGGTGACATAAAGCAATAAAAAAAAATGGGGTTTTATTAAAAGATTACAAATTCCGAATAAATTTTGAACCTCGATAATCATACTGAGACACAGAGTAAATTCATGTCATTTTTACTGTGCAGTTAACACGATAAAACCCGAAACCCTAAAAAGAATGGTGCTATAGTTTTCTTTCACACTGGTGCCCCCCTTAAGAAAATAAATAAATAAATAATAAATATATATATACAATACAGCAGAGATACCCCAAAAATCATATAGTTACGTATGATGAAGAAAAAATAAAAAGTTATGCTTTTTGAAATGCATTGAAAAAAACTAGAAAGCAGTGAATCCTTCAGTATTAAACTAGGCTGCTTTCTTAAGGGGCTAATATAGAGCTGGGTCCAAGATTCTCGAGTGTGTCTGTAGAAATGTTTTTGGGGTACTATCTCTTCTTGGGGCTACTTTCACACTCGCGTTTTGTGCGGATCAGTCTTGTATATGCACAGACGGATCCGCATGAATAATGCAAACACGGGGGGCGGAGCCTGCACCGGACTGTGATGGCCGCATAGTCAGGAGCTCTCCGTACTAGATCCACTAAAGCACCAGCATACACAAGCTGACAGACGAAAGAATGGTCAAAATCGGGCACCCTAGAGCCGGGGATACTTCTAGTGCCAGCAAGCCACCGAATAACAGTGGGGACATGGACAAATTCATTAAAAAAGCTGCGGCCACTCTGGTAGCTCGGGAGACCAAGATAGCGCCGAACCCGCCACATAAGGTGAGCAAGCGCACCGCTGACATCTCTGAAGGAGAGAGTGATGCAGAGGACTCTCACAGCTCTCACAGCAAAACTGCGCTTCCTATCACTCGCCGCTTCTTAAAACAGTCACTCAATAAAGCCATGGAGCCGATCTTAAGTGAGCTCACGGCCCTCCGCCATGATATGCACCACATAGGCGACCGAGTAGTGACCTTAGAAGCGCGCCATGCTGCAGTACTAGACCACCAAACAGCAACCGCATCCTCCCTGCAGAAATGCCACACTTACCTCAATTATCTCCATAACGCTTTGGAGGACCAAGAAAACAGAAGATGCAGGAATAACCTGCGATTCAGGGGGATACCTGAAACAGTCACCGCGGCTGATATTCCTAGGACTGTACTTGCAATATGATGCTCCCTGCTGGGTCCAGATCACCAGGCTGACTTCATCATCGAGCGTGCTCATAGAGCACTAAGACCTAAGCCTAAGATCTCAGAGCCACCTAGAGATGTGATCTGCAGGTTCGTTAACTTCCAGGTCAAAACAGCAGTCTTGGAGGCCGCAAGAAACCATGAGAACCTTACATACGAGGAAGCCTGCATTGCGATTTATCAAGACCTGGCCCTCTCAACACTAAAGAAACGCAGAATCTTGAAGCCCCTAACGGATTGGCTCAGGGCAAACAAGATTCCATATAGATGGACTTTTCCTTTTGGAATATCGTTCTTCCATGCAGGACGTCGCCATAACCACATTTGCCGACTTAGGCCTCATGCACACGACCGTATTTTTTTGCGGTCCGCAAAACGGGGTTCCGTTTTTCCGTGATCCGTGACCGTTTTTTGTCCGTGGGTCTTCCTTGATTTTTGGAGGATCCACGGACATGAAAAAAAAAGTCGTTTTGGTGTCCGCCTGGCCGTGCGGAGCCAAACGGATCCGTCCTGAATTACAATGCAAGTCAATGGGGACGGATCCGTTTGACGTTGACACAATATGGTGCAATTTCAAACGGATCCGTCCCCCATTGACTTTCAATGTAAAGTCAGGAGTTAATATACCATCGGATCTGAGTTTTCTCCAATCCGATGGTATATTTTAACTTGAAGCGTCCCCATCACCATGGGAATGCCTCTATGTTAGAATATACCGTCGGATTTGAGTTACATCGTGAAACTCAAATCCGACAGTATATTCTAACACAGAGGCGTTCCCATGGTGATGGGGACGCTTCAGGTTAGAATATACTAAAAGAACTGTGTACATGACTGCCCCCTGCTGCCTGGCAGGTGCTGCCAGGCAGCAGGGGGCAGCCCCCCCCTGTAGTTAACACATTGGTGGCCAGTGTGGCCGCCCCCACCTCCCTCCCCTGTAGTTAACTCATTGGTGGCCAGTGCGGCCGGCCCCCCCCTCCCCTGTAGTTAACTCATTGGTGGCCAGTGGGCCCCCCCCTTCCCTGTAGTTAACTCATTGGTGGCCAGTGGGCCCCCCCTCCCCTGTAGTTAACTCATTGGTGGCCAGTGTGGCCGGCCCCCCTCCCTCCCCTGTAGTTAACTCGTTGGTGGCCAGTGGGCCCCCCTCCCTCCCCCTCCTAATTAAAATCTCCCCCCTATCATTGGTGAGCTGCGATGGTCTGCGTCCGGTCGGGAGCTCCTCCTACTGGTAAGTGACAGGTCCGGCCGGGAGCTCCTCCTACTGGTAAGTGACAGGTCATGTCACTTACCAGTAGGAGGAGCTCCCGGCCGGACCTGTCACTTACCAGTAGGAGGAGCTCCCGACCGGACGCAGACCATCGCAGCTCGCAGGTAAGTATAATGGTTCTACAAATTGCTAAGTAAACATGGCAACCGGGACTGCAGTAGCGTCCTGGTTGCCATGGTTACCGATCAGAGCCCCAGCGATTAAACTGGGACTCCGATCGGTACACTCCGCTGCCACCAATGATAGGGGGGAGATTTTAATTAGGAGGGGGAGGGAGGGGAGAAGGCCCACTGGCCACCAACGAGTTAACTACAGGGGAGGGAGGGGGGCCGGCCACACTGGCCACCAACGAGTTAACTACAGGGGAGGGGGGGGCCGGTCGCACTGGCCACCAATGAGTTAACTACAGGGGAGGGAGGGGGGGCCAGCCACACTGGCCACCAATGTGTTAACTACAGGGGGTGGGGGCTGCCCCCTGCTGCCTGGCAGCACCTTCCAGGCAGCAGGGGGCAGTCATGTACACAGTTCTGTTAGTATATTCTAACCTGAAGCGTCCCCATCACCATGGGAACGCCTCTGTGTTAGAATATACTGTCGGTTCTGAGTTTTCAGGAAGTGAAAACTCAGCTATGAAAAAGCTTTTATGCAGACGGATCTTCGGATCCGTCTGTATAAAAACTAACCTACGGCCACAGATCACGGACACGGATGCCAATCTTGTGTGCATCCGTGTTCTTTCACGGACCCATTGACTTGAATGAGTCCGTGATCCGTTGGCCGTGAAAAAAATAGGACAGGTCATATTTTTTTCACTGCCAGGAAACACAGATCACGGATGCGGCTGCAAAACGGTGCATTTTCCGATTTTTCCACGGACCCATTGAAAGTCAATGGGTCCGCGAAAAAAAACGGAAAACGGCACAACGGCCACGGGTGCACACAACGGTCATGTGCATGAGGCCTTAATCAGAGCCTACGACCACTTACAGATTCCTCCGCTGGAAATCGCGAACTGGGAGCTGTACCAAGATCTAACAGAGCTGCCAGACCTGCCGAAGATTTCACCTTTTAAACTTCCACGCACCCCGAAGGCCCAGAAGTTCAAGCGGAGGAACAATCAGCTGACCCCGTAGAGACTGGCTCTAATATCGCAACCACTTATTTGAGCCATCCAGGCTTTCTGCTAGCCTTTCTCCCCACCTTTCTCTCTGACTCACCTTCCTCCTAATTATCCCATCTCCCCACTCCAATACCAGTTATTTGCAACTGTTACTACACCTATTCCCATCCCATCCTTTCCCATACTATACCTAAATTATCCCCTACCCCCCTATAGTTTCATATTCGTCTGTCTTAAGGCCTCATCTCAGAGGCTCCTATCTGGTGCCAAGAGGATCGCAACAGGGTTGATTAACCATTTCCCCCCTTGTGACCCTCACCTCTATCACGAGTATAACCCATTTCGATGGGTACTGTTATTCAAAAGTTTATAACCATGTTACATATTGTTTTGTTTATTCTTTCATTAAGGTACATGCCCCTTTCATTCTAATGATCCTGGAGGCACAGGGGTCCCCTCTGGAACCCATCTTACTCGCCTGGACTCTCCATACTATTCACAGCCAGGATGCGTTCTCCTGGAGATGGGTCATGCTTCAGCAAGGTAATCTCCACCACATCGAAAACAATGGCTGATCTATCATTTGCGTCCTACAATGTTAGGGGCTTTAACTCTCCTTCTAAACGGAGCCAGGTCTTCACATTGTTACGCAAATCTGGAGCCAATGTCCTACTCCTCCAGGAGACGCACTTTAAATTCAATCACTACCCCAATCTCTCCTTTGCCCACTACTCCCAGTGGTTTCATTGTGGAGGAGATTCATCTGCTTCTGGGGGGGGGGGGTGAGTATTGGGTTTCAGAGGAAGGTCCCCTTTAAATACATATCCCATTTGCAGGACCCTAGTGGAAGATACTTATTGGTTAAGGGTCATATTGGCCCCCAAATGTACACAATCATCAACCTCTATGCCCCTAACTTGGGACAGTACACCTGGTTCTCCGGAATCTTCCCTATTATTGAGTCCTTTGCAGAAGGTCTAATTGTCGTAGGAGGTGACCTAAATGCTACCTTAAATCCACAATTAGACTCCTGAACTCTAAAAACTGCCCTTGCACTTAGAACCTTACGCTTCATAAGAGAGGGTTTTTGGAATCTGCACCTTATAGACATATGGCGTACTTTAAACCCAAACACAGCTGACTACACCATCTATTCCAACACTCATGGAACGTACTAACGTTTGGACTACTTATTTGTATCTAAGGAACACCTCCAGCTCTGTCATGGACCTAAAATAGGGTCCATTCACCTATCTGACCATGCCCCCATATCCCTCTCAATCTCTGCTCCTTTACCCAACCAGAGCAAATTTAAATGGCGTCTAAATGAATCCCTATTAGGTAACCAAAATATAAGAGATAAGATAGCTGAACTCCTCAAGGAATATTTTTCCCTAAATAAGGACCCAGAGATATCAGACCAATCCCTGTGGGATGCCCATAAACCTTATATTAGAGGACATTTCATAAGCCTGGGAGCATTTCTAAAGAAAGAAAGAAATAAAAAACTTGATTCCCTATGCAAAAAAATACAATCCCTAGAATCCCTACATAAGCACTCCTTTTCGGACCCACAACTGCAAGAACTATCAAACTGTAGAGCTGAATTGAGATCGCTCCTACAGCACTCTACTGCTAAATATTTCTTAAACTCGCAACACAAATTCTGGAGATAAGGCGTCTAAGTTTATGATGCGCAGAGTAAAAAATAGAAGATCAATTAACTATATTCACCAAATAGAATCCCCCCAAGGAACCCCCCTTTACTCCTCTAAAGCAATAGGTACCCAATTTCGCGAATTCTATGAAGCTCTATATAACTTGTCCCCTACACTTACTCCAGAGGCCCAATCATCCCTTCTCTCTTCCTTCCTAGACTCACTTACAATACCAACCATGACCAAAAACCAGAAACAAAAACTTGCTTCTCCATTTACATTGGGAGAACTCACTGCTGCTTTAAAACAATATCCCCCGGGCAAAAGCCCAGGCCCGGATGGTCTCCCAGTACTGTATTATTAAACCTATGAACAATACATACTCACTCATCTGCTCTCAGTTTGTAATTTAGCCCTACAGGGAAAACAGCTCTCCAGAGATATGACAATGGCCCACATAACCCTGATCCCCAAAGAAGGGAAAGCCCCTAAACATTGTGCCAATTATAGACCTAACTCCCTCCTCAACATAGACCTCAAACTACTAGCAAAGATGCTAGCCAATCGGCTTTCAACCCTTCTTCCCATGATGGTACACTGGGATCAGGTAGACTTCGTCAGAGGCAGAAAAGGCAGAGACAATACATTCAGAGTTCTAAATATAGTGCATTACTCTAATATCCGATCTAGACCTCTTCTTCTCTTGAGTACGGATGCGGAAAAAGCATTTGATAGAATCAACTGGTCGTTTCTGCAAAACAAATCCTATATAGATTTGGCCTACCTGATCCCTTTGTACAAGCCACCTTTGCAATGTACGCTCAGGCCTTGGCCTCAGTCTTAATCAATGGCGACCTATCTGATTCCTTCCGCATTCAGAATGGTACCCGGCAGGGATGCCCCCTTTCTCCCCTGCTCTTTGTTCTAGCTCTGGAACCCCTTCTTACCAAACTGAGAGCAGATCCAGAAATTCGAGGAGTGGCGCTGGGAGGTCTGGATCATAAGACAATATTATGATCATGACTTCCAACCTAAAAAAACTCACTTCCTGCGATTCAAAAACACCTGGATACCTATAGCTCCCTTTCCATCTTCAAAATCAATAAGCAAAAATCACTAGTGATTTGTATTGGGATTCCTCCATCAACATAGCAAAACTTAAAAAAGGACTCCCCATTTAACTGGTCTTCATCCCCCCTGTTATGTGTTTTAACCCACACTGCTCTTGAGAAAGGGGATAATACCCCGAAACGCGTTGAGCTTTTATTCATTTATGCAATAAAAAACTCTCCATCTGGAACCCTGACTACCATCATTTGGGACGTGGAGGAAAGTTTATACTACCTGACAAGCGATCTCGGCGGGGGAGGAGCAGGTATAGGTGTATTTTGCTTATCCTATATCTCCCTCCCTGGTGAAGTAAGTCGCCTTCCGTTTTTTTCTCATACAATTCTTTTAACATCACTTATTATTATTTTTTAAATACCCGCACAGTGATACATGTGTCGCCATATATCGATACTGTGAAATAGAATCAATATAACAAAATATAAATAGACACAGTGATATATAGGCTTACCATATATTGAGACTGTGAAATAGAACCACTAACTATGTAGACACAGTGATATACACTCACCGAAAGAATTATTAGGAACACCTGTTCTATTTCTCATTAATGCAATTATCTAGTCAACCAATCACATGGCAGTTGCTTCAATGCATTTAGGGGGGTGGTCCTGGTCAAGACAATCTCCTGAACTCCAAACTGAATGTCAGAATGGGAAAGAAAGGTGATTTAAGCAATTTTGAGTGTGGCATGGTTGTTGGTGCCAGACGGGCCGGTCTGAGTATTTCACAATCTGCTCAGTTACTGGGATTTTCACGCACAACCATTTCTAGGGTTTACAAACAATGGTGTGAAAAGGGAAAAACATCCAGTATGCAGCAGTCCTGTGGGCAAAAATGCCTTGTGGATGCTAGAGGTCAGAGGAGAATGGGCCGACTGATTCAAGCTGATAGAAGAGCAACGTTGACTGAAATAACCACTCGTTACAACCGAGGTATGCAGCAAAGCATTTGTGAAGCCACAACACACACAAGCTTGAGGCGGATGGGCTGCAACAGCAGAAGACCCCACCGGGTACCACTCATCTCCACTACAAATAGGAAAAAGAAGCTACAATTTGCACGAGCTCACCAAAATTGGACTGTTGAAGACTGGAAAAATGTTGCCTGGTCTGATGAGTCTCGATTTCTGTTGAGACATTCAAATGGTAGTGTCCGAATTTGGCGTAAACAGAATGAGAACATGTATCCATCCTCTGATGGCTATTTCCAGCAGGATAATGCACCATGTCACAAAGCTCGAATCATTTCAAATTGGTTTCTTGAACATGACAATGAGTTCACTGTACTAAAATGGCCCCCACAGTCACCAAATCTCAACCCAATAGAGCATCTTTGGGATGTGGTGGAATGGGAGCTTCGTGCCCTGGATGTGCATCCCTCAAATCTCCATCAACTGCAAGATGCTATCCTATCAATATGGGCCAACATTTCTAAAGAATGCTATCAGCACCTTGTTGAATCAATGCCACGTAGAATTAAGGCAGTTCTGAAGGCAAAAGGGGGTCCAACACCGTATTAGTATGGTGTTCCTAATAATTCTTTAGGTGAGTGTATATGTTTTTGCAATATATCGATACTGTGAAGCAGAAGCACAAATCCAACTAGCAAAGTAGTAACCCTCCATAGACTTACTACACTGCGACTATCAGTTTTTTCTTCACCTTGGCGCCCCTGTGCTACTGTCCACTATCCCCAAGACCTCCTGGGCCTCCCCCCCCCTTTTTTTTTTCTTGGGCAAGCCCCCAGCACTTTTTTAAATTTTATCCCCCTCTTTAACCTACTTAGGGATTAAAATCAGCCCCAACACTTTGGAACTGTTTGCACTCAACTACGCCTCCTTGCTAATGTCTATTTCATCCAGCATAGATAAACTATACATTCCTACTATCTCCTGGTTTGGGCGCAAAAACCTTCTCATGTCTTTAATATTGCCCCGTCTTACATATCTACAACAGGTCTTGCCCATTCCGATTCCCAAATCTTACTACAACTCCCTGAAGAAATTATTCCGCTCATTCATTTGGAATGGGAAGAAACCCAGACTGTCCTATGATCTCCTTTCACGTCCCAAACATACAGAAGGAATTGCTTTGCCAGATCCTGAAATGTATGGCAGAGCAGTTCTCTTATCCAGAATAGTCGACTGGCTTAGACCCTCCAACCCCAAATCGTGGGTCGCGATGCAACAGGAACTTCTAAATAAACCATTCCGATACCTTCTACTGGGAAATCATAGTCTAACTAATATCCCATCCTCGCCATACCTAATTATTCAAGCTACTCTCAACGCGTGGAAATGGTTTCAATCCTCCCACTGCTCAATACACTCCTCTCAATTAAAGACATCTCCTCTCAATTAAAGACATCCTGGAAACAGCCCTTCCTGCTGTGATTGAATGTACCCCACGAGATTTGAGAGAAATCGACCACCTCTGTCCTCTCATTCTTTGATCCAGAAGGTCCTCTACTCCAGATTAAGGAATTTCAAAAAGTGTTTACTACACGTCACCAGCACTTATCCTCCACTTCATATCTCCACTCCTTTATCTCTCAACACATATCGAAGAGCGACCTTCTTCGCCCTTTAGTATGGTCTGAATCACTTATTGCTAACCCTATCCCCCCAAGAAAACTTAACTATACAAAAAACTAAACACTCCATCCCTACTTACTAAACCAGCCTTCATTTGACACTGGGAGAGGGACCTAGGACAGGAATTTCCTATTATAACACTGCCAGACATACTGTCTTCTTCACACAAGTCATCTAGATGTGTCTGCATACAGGAAAACAGATATAAAATCTTAACCAGATGGTATAAAACACCAGATATAACCTCATTATACTCAGCAACAGCCTCAGACAGATGCTGGAGGTGCCTTGACAGTAGAGGAACCTTCATCCACATTTGGTGGGACTGCCCTACCATAAATGCTTGGTGGAAAGAAATCTTCCAGATTAGCAATCAAATATGTCATACTAAGGTGCAGATGTCCGCATGTAAAGCCCTACTTAACTTAGACGACAATGCTGTGTCACATCCCCTTTCCTTTCTCTTTAGGCAATTGCTGATAGACGCTCGTTTACTAATACCAAAATACTGGCTATCCACCACCCCTCCCCCCATAGAACAATGGAAACTGAAAGTTGTCCAGGTTTATCGCTTTGAGGAACTTTCCGCATGGGAAGCTCGCAATCATCAAAAATTCCAGCATCAATGGCAATTATGGAAGGAATTTAGACACCCAAGCTAGCATCTAGGGCTCATCCACCCTCCCTTCTAACGTAAAAAACGCCTACTGTATACACGCTCAATATACCCAGCCATCTATTAGATTCCTTGCCTCGTCTTTTATAAGGCTTATAGCTAGCACTATACTAACATATTATAGACCGTTTACACTATTAATCCGTTGACTTGCCTCTTTTACCAAATGTACTGTGATTGAAATGTACTGTGAATGAAAACAATGTCACCTGCCTTTTTCTGTTTGGAATGTAATACATCTTTGCATCCACTACACCTTGCTAGGCGTATCAGATACTGTACATGTACCTTGTTAAGTTAAATAAAAACTTTTACAAAAAAAAATAATAAAAATAATGCAAACGCTTGTATCCGTTAATAACCGCCATCTTGACTTACATTGAAAGTCAATGGGGGACGGATCCGTTTTTAATTGCACCATATTGTGTCAGTGATTGTCTAAAAAAAACGTAACGGACACCAAACACAGCCAAATTGATGCATTCTGAATGGATCCTTATCCATTCAGAATGCATTGGGGCTTAACTGATCCGTTTTGGGCTGCTTGTGAGAGCCCTGAAACAGATCTCACAAGCGGACCCAGAAACGCCAGTGTAAAAGTAGCCTTAATCAGTGTGAGGAAACTAATAGGCCATACAAGCTCCTCTGGAATTTTGTGAGGAAAGGGATGCAAATTCCAGAGAAGCATGTATGGCCTATAGGTCTCCTCACACTGATTAAGGCACACTCTCCCCAAGGAGATATAGTATCCTCCAAATCCTGACTTAGCCCTCTCACCCAGTTAAGCCAGTAGTCTTTGCTCTGCACTGATGAGGGGTAATCACCCAAAAACATCTGTCTGGAGATGAGGTGCTGGCTTATTTAATATCTGAGTCATGTCTCAAGGCCTAGTTAAAAGGATTGAACATTGACATATAGGATAGCTGCCTTACATCTGGTGGCATTAGAGGTAAAGCCTGTAAAAATGTTTACTCATTCAGCTAAAAGAGCATTTGTGAGGTCAGACACTAATGTTGGATGAGGAGGTCTGGCTTCAATCAGTGTGCCAGTTCATCACAATGGCATCTGATGGGATACAGGTCAGAGTTCTGAACATGCCACATAAGGTTGCAGCGGGCCGGTCCCGCACCAGGGGCATCTTCTACAGGTGTTATATGAGTTTTTAGAGTTTTTGTCATGATGCCAGTTGCATTTCAGCAACGAGGGACTAGGTCCCCCTATGTAGAAGGTGATGGTGGAACCCAGGTGTAGGAGTTTCAGAGTGGTGTAAGGGTTGCCTATAGTGTCCCTTTAGGTGAGGCATTGCACTTGTCATTGTGCTCCTACCTGGATATCCGGGAACCCCAAGCATGGTCGTCCGCAGCAGTGATAATAGGGTTAACAGTTGAGGGATTTGTAGAAATGATTGGAGTCCAGACTTTTACGAACGTTGAAACAGATTTACTTGGCATAAACTTTCATCAGGGAATAATCTTCCAACTTTGTCTTGGTCACCAGCAGATTTTGGCTTCACTTCTGGCAGGCAAACACAATGAGCCCAGCTACATCTGTACTCTTTCAGCTCTGCTATGTTGGATGGATTAAACAGAAACTTTTCCTTTGGCTTTATGCTGCAACTTCTCTCTTTGTCTGACTCTGTCTCTATCTCTATCTTTATCCTTATCTTTGTATTTATCTTTATTCAGTGAATCTTTCTGCCTGGCTTTGGAGGCACTCAGCTTAGGCCTCTGGTCCCAACAGAGCAGAAAGGCTCTGCTGGCTTGCACACAGCCTCCCCTTGCAGGGGGTGCTCTGAAACTTCTGCAGGCTCGTCCATGAGGGACGAAGGCCTGCTGCTTCCCCATACAGGGGCTACACTGAACTGCTCCTCACTAACTAAACTCCTCCCTCTATAGAGAGGGCTAGAATGGATAAGAAGTTTCATTCCAGACAAACTAACTCTGCCATTGTTGCTGCCATCTACTGGTAGATCCGGTACATTACATATGAACATAACATTTGCAAGGAAATAGAGATACACACGGTGCAGGACATGGTAATAAATACATATTATGACAAAGGGTCAACCATAAGAGATAGTGGGGGTGCAAAAAGGTGGTAATTCCCCCTAGCGGGGCATTAAAAGGTCATCTGTACCAAACCTCTCACACCAGGTCTATATGAATCTCACTTTGTGCACAGTATCACAGTTATGTTTTGCACCTTGCATTGTGCATTTTAGGCTTGTCTGCAGCTTCTCGACCATTGAAACTCATTGAATGCAGCTCGGACATACAGTTGTTTTGATGGGTCACTTTCATTGGCAATTTTTAGTTTGTGATGTAACAGAGGATAGACCATATTTATGTGCACATGGCAGTCCTATTCTGTAAGTTAACATGGTTTACTGAGATGTTATTCTAGAAACATAGAATGTGTCGGCAGATAAGAACCCATCTAGTTTGGCCCATCTAGTCTGCCCAATATACTGAATACTATGAATATCCTCTGGTCCTATCTTTTATGAAGGATGGCCTTATGCCTATCCCATGCATGCTTAAACTCCTTCACTGTATTTGCAGCTGCCACTTCTGCAGGAAGGCTATTCCATGCATCCACTACACTTTCAGTAAAGTAATACTTCCGGATATTACTTTTAAACTTTTGCCCCTCTAATTTAAAACTATGTCCTCTTGTAGCAGTTTTTCTTCTTTTAAATATTCTCTCCTGCATGAGCACCTCCCTCTTTCTACTGTTAATGCCTCTCCCTATACACCCAAGCATTCTGCTAGCATTTCCTTCTGCTCTATGACATTGTCTGCCTACCTTTAAGTCTTCTAAAATAATAACCACTAAATCCCTTTCCTCAGATATTGTATCGCTGATTTTATATTCTGCTCTTGGGTTTTTACGCCCCAGGTGCATTATCTTGCACTTAACATAAAATTTTAGTTGCCAGATTTTTGACCATTCCTCTACTTTTCCTAAATCCTTTTCCATTTGGTGTATCCCTCCAGGAACATCAACCATGTTACAAATCTTTGTGTCATCAGTAGAGTTGAGCGAACACCTGGATGTTCGGGTTCGAGAAGTTCGGCCGAACTTCCCGAAAATGTTCGGGTTCGGGATCCGAACCCGATCCGAACTTCGTCCCGAACCCGAACCCCATTGAAGTCAATGGGGACCCGAACTTTTGGGCACTAAAAAGGCTGTAAAACAGCCCAGGAAAGAGCTAGAGGGCTGCAAAAGGCAGCAACATGTAGGTAAATCCCCTGCAAACAAATGTGGATAGGGAAATGAATTAAAATTAAAATTAAAAAAATAAAAATGAACCAATATCAATTGGACAGAGGTCACATAGCAGAGAATCTGGCTTCACGTCAGCAGAGAATCAGTCTCTTCATGCCATAGCAAAGAATCTGGCTTCTGTCAGCAGAGAATCAGTCTCTTCATGCCACAGCAGAGAATCTGGCTTCATGTCAGCGCAGAATCAGTCTTCATGTCATAGCAGAGAATCAGGCTTCACGTCACCCACCACTGGAACAGGCCACTGTCACACATTTAGGCCCCGGCACCCAGACAGAGGAGAGCGGTCCCGTAACAGAGAATCTGGCCTTATGTCAGCGCAGAATCTGTCTTCATGTCATAGCAGAGAATCAGGCTTCACGTCACCCACCACTGGAACAGGCTACTGTCACACATTTAGGCCCCGGCACCCAGACAGAGGAGAGCGGTCCCGTAACAGAGAATCTGGCCTTATGTCAGCGCAGAATCTGTCTTCATGTCATAGCAGAGAATCAGGCATCACGTCACCCACCACTGGAACAGGCCACTGTCACACATTTAGGCCCAGGCACCCAGGCAGAGGAGAGAGGTCCCATAACAGAGAATCTGGCCTTATGTCAGCGCAGAATCTGTCTTCATGTCATAGCAGAGAATCAGGCTTCACGTCACCCACCACTGGAACAGGCCACTGTCACACATTTAGGCCCAGGCACCCAGGCAGAGGAGAGAGGTCCGTAACAGAGAATCTGGCCTTATGTCAGCGCAGAATCTGTTTTCATGTCATAGCAGAGAATCAGGCTTCACGTCACCCACCACTGGAACAGGCCACTGTCACATATTTAGGCCCAGGCACCCAGGCAGAGGAGAGAGGTCCCGTAACAAAGAATCTGGCCTTATGTCAGCGCAGAATCTGTCTTCATGTCATAGCAGAGAATCAGGCTTCACGTCAACCACCACTGGAACAGGCCACTGTCACACATTTAGGCCCCGGTACCCAGACAGAGGATAGCGGTCCCGTAACAGAGAATCTGGCCTTATGTCAGTGCAGAATCTGTCTTCATGTCATAGCAGAGAATCAGGCTTCACGTCACCCACCACTGGAACAGGCCACTGTCACACATTTAGGCCCCGGCACCCAGACAGAGGAGAGCGGTCCCGTAACAGAGAATCTGGCCTTATGTCAGCGCAGAATCTGTCTTCCTGTCATAGCAGAGAATCAGGCATCACGTCACCCACCACTGGAACAGGCCACTGTCACACATTTAGGCCCAGGCACCCAGGCAGAGGAGAGAGGTCCCGTAACAGAGAATCTGGCCTTATGTCAGCGCAGAATCTGTATTCATGTCATAGCAGAGAATCAGGCTTCACGTCACCCACCACTGGAACAGGCCACTGTCACACATTTAGGCCCAGGTACCCAGGCAGAGGAGAGAGGTCCCGTAACAGAGAATATGGCCTTATTTCAGCGCAGAATCTGTCTTCATGTCATAGCAGAGAATCAGGCTTCACGTCACCCACCACTGGAACAGGCCACTGTCACACATTTAGGCTCCGGCACCCAGACAGAGAAGAGCGGTCCTGTAACAGAGAATCTGGCCTTATGTCAGCGCAGAATCTGTCTTCATGTCATAGCAGAGAATCAGGCTTCACGTCACCCACCACTGGAACAGGCCACTGTCACACATTTAGGCCCCGGCACCCAGACAGAGGAGAGCGGTCCCGTAACAGAGAATCTGGCCTTATGTCAGCGCAGAATCTGTCTTCATGTCATAGCAGAGAATCAGGCATCACTTCACCCACCACTGGAACAGGCCACTGTCACACATTTAGGCCCAGGCACCCAGGCAGAGGAGAGAGGTCCCGTAGCAGAGAATCTGGCCTTATGTCAGCGCAGAATCTGTCTTCATGTCATAGCAGAGAATCAGGCATCACTTCACCCACCACTGGAACAGGCCACTGTCACACATTTAGGCCCAGGCACCCAGGCAGAGGAGAGAGGTCCCGTAGCAGAGAATCTGGCCTTATGTCAGCGCAGAATCTGTATTCATGTCATAGCAGAGAATCAGGCTTCACGTCACCCACCACTGGAACAGGCCCCTGTCACACATTTAGGCCCCGGCACCCAGACAGAGGAGAGCGGTCCTGTAACAGAGAATCTGGCCTTATGTCAGCGCAGAATCTGTCTTCATGTCATAGCAGAGAATCAGGCATCACTTCACCCACCACTGGAACAGGCCACTGTCACACATTTAGGCCCAGGCACCCAGGCAGAGGAGAGCGGTCCCGTAGCAGAGAATCTGGCCTTATGTCAGCGCAGAATCTGTCTTCATGTCATAGCAGAGAATCAGGCATCACGTCACCCACCACTGGAACAGGCCACTGTCACACATTTATGCCCAGGCAGAGGAGAGAGGTCCCGTAACAGAGAATCTGGCCTTATGTCAGTGCAGAATCTGTCTTCATGTCATAGCAGAGAATCAGGCTTCACGTCACCCACCACTGGAACAGGCCACTGTCACACATTTAGGCCCCGGCACCCAGACAGAGGAGAGCGGTCCCGTAACAGAGAATCTGGCCTTATGTCAGCGCAGAATCTGTCTTCATGTCATAGCAGAGAATCAGGCTTCACGTCACCCACCACTGGAACAGGCCACTGTCACACATTTAGGCCCCGGCACCCAGACAGAGGAGAGCGGTCCCGTAACAGAGAATCTGGCCTTATGTCAGCGCAGAATCTGTCTTCATGTCATAGCAGAGAATCAGGCATCACGTCACCCACCACTGGAACAGGCCACTGTCACACATTTAGGCCCAGGCACCCAGGCAGAGGAGAGAGGTCCCGTAGCAGAGAATCTGGCCTTATGTCAGCGCAGAATCTGTATTCATGTCATAGCAGAGAATCAGGCTTCACGTCACCCACCACTGGAACAGGCCACTGTCACACATTTAGGCCCAGGCACCCAGGCAGAGGAGAGAGGTCCCGTAACAGAGAATCTGGCCTTATGTCAGCGCAGAATCTGTCTTCATGTCATAGCAGAGAATCAGGCTTCACGTCACCCACCACTGGAACAGGCCACTGTCACACATTTAGGCCCCAACACCCAGACAGAGGAGAGCGGTCCCGTAACAGAGAATCTGGCCTTATGTCAGCGCAGAATCTGTCTTCATGTCATAGCAGAGAATCAGGCTTCACGTCACCCACCACTGGAACAGGCCCCTGTCACACATTTAGGCCCCGGCACCCAGACAGAGGAGAGCGGTCCCGTAACAGAGAATCTGGCCTTATGTCAGCGCAGAATCTGTCTTCATGTCATAGCAGAGAATCAGGCAACACGTCACCCACCACTGGAACAGGCCACTGTCACACATTTAGGCCCAGGCACCCAGGCAGAGGAGAGAGGTCCCGTAACAGAGAATCTGGCCTTATGTCAGCGCAGAATCTGTCTTCATGTCATAGCAGAGAATCAGGCATCACGTCACCCACCACTGGAACAGGCCACTGTCACACATTTAGGCCCAGGCAGAGGAGAGAGGTCCCGTAACAGAGAATCTGGCCTTATGTCAGTGCAGAATCTGTCTTCATGTCATAGCAGAGAATCAGGCTTCACGTCACCCACCACTGGAACAGGCCACTGTCACACATTTAGGCCCAGGCACCCAGACAGAGGAGAGCGGTCCCGTAGCAGAGAATCTGGCCTTATGTCAGCGCAGAATCTGTCTTCATGTCATAGCAGAGAATCAGGCTTCACGTCACCCACCACTGGAACAGGCCACTGTCACACATTTAGGCCCCGGCACCCAGACAGAGGAGAGCGGTCCCGTAACAGAGAATCTGGCCTTATGTCAGCGCAGAATCTGTCTTCATGTCATAGCAGAGAATCAGGCATCACGTCACCCACCACTGGAACAGGCCACTGTCACACATTTAGGCCCAGGCACCCAGGCAGAGGAGAGATGTCCCGTAACAGAAAATCTGGCCTTATGTCAGTGCAGAATCTGTCTTCATGTCATAGCAGAGAATCAGGCATCACGTCACCCACCACTGGAACAGGCCACTGTCACACATTTAGGCCCAGGCAGAGGAGAGAAGTCCCGTAACAGAGAATCTGGCCTTATGTCAGCGCAGAATCTGTCTTCATGTCATAGCAGAGAATCAGGCTTCACGTCACCCACCACTGGAACAGGCCACTGTCACACATTTAGGCCCCGGCACCCAGACAGAGGAGAGCGGTCCCGTAACAGAGAATCTGGCCTTATGTCAGCGCAGAATCTGTCTTCATGTCATAGCAGAGAATCAGGCTTCACGTCACCCACCACTGGAACAGGCCACTGTCACACATTTAGGCCCAGGCACCCAGGCAGAGGAGAGAGGTCCCGTAGCAGAGAATCTGGCCTTATGTCAGCGCAGAATCTGTATTCATGTCATAGCAGAGAATCAGGCTTCACGTCACCCACCACTGGAACAGGCCACTGTCACACATTTAGGCCCATGCACCCAGGCAGAGGAGAGAGGTCCCGTAACAGAGAATCTGGCCTTATGTCAGCGCAGAATCTGTCTTCATGTCATAGCAGAGAATCAGGCTTCACGTCACCCACCACTGGAACAGGCCACTGTCACACATTTAGGCCCCGGCACCCAGACAGAGGAGAGCGGTCCCGTAACAGAGAATCTGGCCTTATGTCAGCGCAGAATCTGTCTTCATGTCATAGCAGAGAATCAGGCTTCATGTCACCCACCACTGGAACTGGCCCCTGTCACACATTTAGGCCCCGGCACCCAGACAGAGGAGAGCGGTCCCGTAACAGAGAATCTGGCCTTATGTCAGCGCAGAATCTGTCTTCATGTCATAGCAGAGAATCAGGCAACACGTCACCCACCACTGGAACAGGCCACTGTCACACATTTAGGCCCAGGCAGAGGAGAGAGGTCCCATAACAGAGAATCTGGCCTTATGTCAGCGCAGAATCTGTCTTCATGTCATAGCAGAGAATCAGGCATCACGTCACCCACCACTGGAACAGGCCACTGTCACACATTTAGGCCCAGGCAGAGGAGAGAGGTCCCGTAACAGAGAATCTGGCCTTATGTCAGTGCAGAATCTGTCTTCATGTCATAGCAGAGAATCAGGCTTCACGTCACCCACCACTGGAACAGGCCACTGTCACACATTTAGGCCCCGGCACCCAGACAGAGGAGAGCGGTCCCGTAACAGAGAATCTGGCCTTATGTCAGCGCAGAATCTGTCTTCATGTCATAGCAGAGAATCAGGCTTCACGTCACCCACCACTGGAACAGGCCACTGTCACACATTTAGGCCCCGGCACCCAGACAGAGGAGAGCGGTCCCGTAACAGAGAATCTGGCCTTATGTCAGCGCAGAATCTGTCTTCATGTCATAGCAGAGAATCAGGCATCACGTCACCCACCACTGGAACAGGCCACTGTCACACATTTAGGCCCAGGCACCCAGGCAGAGGAGAGAGGTCCCGTAACAGAGAATCTGGCCTTATGTCAGCGCAGAATCTGTCTTCATGTCATAGCAGAGAATCAGGCATCACGTCACCCACCACTGGAACAGGCCACTGTCACACATTTAGGCCCAGGCAGAGGAGAGAAGTCCCGTAACAGAGAATCTGGCCTTATGTCAGCGCAGAATCTGTCTTCATGTCATAGCAGAGAATCAGGCTTCACGTCACCCACCACTGGAACAGGCCACTGTCACACATTTAGGCCCAGGCACCCAGGCAGAGGAGAGAGGTCCCGTAACAGAGAATCTGGCCTTATGTCAGCGCAGAATCTGTATTCATGTCATAGCAGAGAATTAGGCTTCACGTCACCCACCACTGGAACAGGCCACTGTCACACATTTAGGCCCAGGCACCCAGGCAGAGGAGAGAGGTCCCGTAACAGAGAATCTGGCCTTATGTCAGCGCAGAATCTGTCTTCATGTCATAGCAGGGAATCAGGCTTCACATCACCCCCACTGGAACAGGCCACTGTCACACATTTAGGCCCCGGCACCCAGACAGAGGAGAGCGGTCCCGTAACAGAGAATCTGGCCTTATGTCAGCGCAGAATCTGTCTTCATGTCATAGCAGAGAATCAGGCATCACGTCACCCACCACTGGAACAGGCCATTGTCACACATTTAGGCCCAGGCACCCAGGCAGAGGAGAGAGGTCCCGTAACAGAGAATCTGGCCTTATGTCAGCGCAGAATCTGTCTTCATGTCATAGCAGAGAATCAGGCATCACGTCACCCACCACTGGAACAGGCCACTGTCACACATTTAGGCACAGGTACCCAGGCAGAGGAGAGAGGTCCCGTAACAGAGAATCTGGCCTTATGTCAGCGCAGAATCTGTATTCATGTCATAGCAGAGAATCAGGCTTCACGTCACCCACCACTGGAACAGGCCACTGTCACACATTTAGGCCCCGGCACCCAGACAGAAGAGAGCGGCCCCGTAACAGAGAATCTGGCCTTATGTCAGCGCAGAATCTGTCTTCATGTCATAGAAGAGAATCAGGCATCACGTCACCCACCACTGGAACAGGCCACTGTCACACATTTAGGCCCAGGCACCCAGGCAGAGGAGAGAGGTCCCGTAACAGAGAATCTGGCCTTATGTCAGCGCAGAATCTGTCTTCATGTCATAGCAGAGAATCAGGCATCACGTCACCCACCACTGGAACAGGCCACTGTCACACATTTAGGCCCAGGCAGAGGAGAGAGGTCCCGTAACAGAGAATCTGGCCTTATGTCAGCGCAGAATCTGTCTTCATGTCATAGCAGAGAATCAGGCTTCACGTCACCCACCACTGGAACAGGCCACTGTCACACATTTAGGCCCAGGCACCCAGGCAGAGGAGAGAGGTCCCGTAACAGAGAATCTGGCCTTATGTCAGTGCAGAATCTGTATTCATGTCATAGCAGAGAATCAGGCTTCACGTCACCCACCACTGGAACAGGCCACTGTCACACATTTAGGCCCAGGCACCCAGGCAGAGAAGAGAGGTCCCGTAACAGAGAATCTGGCCTTATGTCAGCGCAGAATCTGTCTTCATGTCATAGCAGAGAATCAGGCTTCACGTCACCCACCACTGGAACAGGCCACTGTCACACATTTAGGCCCAGGCACCAAGTCAGTGGTGTAGTACAGTCGATATGAACCACATGAAGTTTCACCAAATATCCAGTCTGCAGGTTTGCAATAGGGTCATACCAATATACAGGAGCTGCAGCAATGATCACTTGTTAAATATAGTTCCATATATTCATAAGCTGTTAGCAGAGAGTCAGGACATGCTAAATAAACCTCTTCAAATGTGCTATTAGATAACTGAGGAAAGTTTTAACAGACAGAGACTTTACAGTGGACTCTTCCAGAAAGCCCCCTGTGTATTCTGCTATTTGGTTTGGTCTCCTCAGTGCAGACATTTACTGTGAAGGAGGTAGGATCTCTGTCTAAGTTCTCTAAAGCTAAAGTTCATTTATCTATTGTAAAAAGTTATAATATATACCCATAATAGTTCTGTAGAATGTAAAGAGGTGACTGTATGTTTTTTAGCAGCCTTTAAACCCTGCAGCACATGCTAGGCTGAGTAGATGATGTACAGTTAAAGAGACATGTGTTCTTCCTAAAATGGCTGCAAGACATGCTGTATTCCAGGTCACCCTGCTGCAATATCTTTGTAAATGATTTTCTCTCTTTCATTTTTCTGTATGCTTTGTTATATCCTGTAACATGTTTGTGGGAATGTAATATAATGACTGCCTGTTATGATATAGGTGGGCTGGTGACCTGGCTGTATACCACATAGTGGCAGTGTTTCCCTGTTGTATTACATGCTTCAGCCAAGTGCACTACACCTCAATAAAGCTTTAAACCACAGAAGACCTGAGTGTCGTCCCTTAGAGTCCACTTAGAGTTTATGCCTGGAGGAGCTGGTGACCGAGTGAGTGTGAAAGCTGGAGGTGTCGCAGATGGTGCAAGGAAAAGAGGGTTACATTTGGTGCCGTGACTCGGATGTCATCATTCTGCTCAAAGTGACCAGTGAAGATACCTAAAGTCACCAGTGTGCGAGTTCTGAGGTGATTGTGCCACGGCGGAGCTGCTATGCGGCAGATTGACCTTATTAGCGGTTTATATCCTCTCAGGAATAGAAGATGAGTGGACGAGCCAGAGCCCGCAGAAGAGCACGTGCCAGGGGGCAGCCCAGCCAAGGACAGCCTGGACAGGAGCAAGAGGCTCAAGAACCTAGACGCATTGAAAGACCCCAGCAGCCACCAGCCGAGCCTTTGCTTGTGGGAAGAGGGCGCCAGAGAGGCCCGCCAGTAGTGGAGAGACCTCTGACTGATGTTCTGCAGCTTTCAGCTGGATTTCAGGACATATCCCTCGGAGAACGGGGTGGCCGCAGGCGTGACTTCCATGACCTTGGAGTGAACACCCGGCAGACCATTGAATAGAAATGTGAGACCTGTTTTTTTTTTGCACTGTGTGACAGGTTAAGGTTTAATCACAGAATCAGACTTCTATCTGCACGGTAGCGTGTGTCTTAGATTTTTCTGAATGACACTATCAGTACCTTCAATGTAAGATATCCTTTTTGGGATAGATTTCAAGTAGGCCTCAAATACCAGAAACTAGTTATTTTGAGAATGGCAAATTTGGGAATGCTTTTTCAACCCAGAACAAAAAGTCTGCTTTGACGGTCACTACAAATAACTTGACCAGCTAAAACTGTGCAGATTTGGTTGAATAGAGATGTGAGACCTGTTTTTTTTTGCGCTGTGTGACAGTTATAGGTTTAATCACAGAATGACACTTCTATCAGCACGCTAGCGTGTGTCTTAGGTTTTTCTGAATGACACTATCAATAACTTCAATGTAAGATTTTCTTTTTGGGATAGATTTCAAGTAGGCCTGAAATACCACAAACTAGTTATTTTCAGAATGGCAAATTTGGGAATGCTTTTTCAACCCAGAACAAAAAGTCTGCTTTGACGGTCACTACAAATAACTTGACCAGCTAAAACTGTGCAGATTTGGTTGAATAGAGATGTGAGACCTGTTTTTTTTTGCGCTGTGTGACAGTTATAGGTTTAATCACAGAATGACACTTCTATCAGCACGCTAGCGTGTGTCTTAGGTTTTTCTGAATGACACTATCAATAACTTCAATGTAAGATTTTCTTTTTGGGATAGATTTCAAGTAGGCCTCAAATACCACAAACTAGTTATTTTCAGAATGGCAAATTTGGGAATGCTTTTTCAACCCAGAACAAAAAGTCTGCTTTTACGGTCACTACAAATAACTTGACCAGCTAAAACTGTGCAGATTTGGTTGAATAGAAATGTCAGGTCTATTTTTTAGGCGCTGGGTGACAGGCTCAACTTGCCCCTGATGTAATATATGGCCAAAAAATAACCACACTGTTGATGGTTAAATGCACTTGGGTGACACAGGCTCAGCCTGCAGCTGATGTAGTATATGGCCAAAAAATAATCAGACTGTTGATGGTTAAATGCACTTGGGTGAAACAGGCTCAGCCTGCAGCTGATGTAGTAAATGGCCAAAAAATAACCAGACTGTTGATGGTTAAATGCACTTCGGTGACACAGGCTCAGCCTGCAGCTGATGTAGGATATAGCACAAAATAAGCACACTATCGATGGTTAAATACACTTGGTGATAGCTCGTGCTGGCGCACCACAAGTCACAAAATGGCCGCCGATCACCCCAGAAAAAAAGTGATCTAAAAACGCTCTGGGCAGCCTCAAAAAAGTGAGCAAGTCAATAATAGCACTTCAATGATCCACAGCTGCAGATCGATCACAGAATGAAGTCTTTTGGAGGAGTTAATCTGCCTAATCTCGCCCTAACGTCGCAGCTGCAACCTCTCCCTATGCTTGAATCAGCAGAGTGACGTGCAGCGCTACGTGACCCAAGCTTATATAGAGGCTGGGTCACATGCTGCACTGGCCAATCACAGCCATGCCAATAGTAGGCAAGGCTGTGATGGCCTCTTGGGGCAAGTAGTATGACGCTTGTTGATTGGCTGCTTTGCAGCCTTTCAAAAAGCGCCAAGAAAGCGCCGAACACCGAACCCGAACCCGGACTTTTACGAAAATGTTCGGGTTCGGGTCCGTGTCACGGACACCCCAAAATTCGGTACGAACACGAACTATACAGTTCGGGTTCGCTCATCCCTAGTCATCAGCAAAATGACACACCTTACCATCGATGCCTTCTGCAATTTCGCTGATAAAGATATTAAACAATATGGGTCCCAGAACAGATCCCTGAGGTACCCCACTGGTAACAAGACCATGGTCTGAATATACTCCTTTGACTACAACCCTCTGTCTGTCCCTCAGCCACTGCCTAATCCATTCAACAATATGTGAGTTCAAGGTCAAAGACTGCAATTTATTGATAAGCCTTCTATATGGGACAGTATCAAAAGCCTTACTAAAGTCTAGATAAGTGATGTCTACTGCACCTCCGCCATCTATTATTTTAGTCACCCAATCAAAAAAATCAATAAGATTAGTTTGACATGATCTCCTTGAAGTAAACCCATGCTGTTTTTCATCTTTCAATCCATGGGATTTTAGATGTTCCACAATCCTCTCCTTAAGTAAGGTTTCCATAAATTTCCCCACTATTGATGTCAGGCTTACTGGCCTAGAGTTGCCCGATTTCTCCCTACTACCTTTCTTGTGAATGGGCACAACATTTGCTAATTTCCAATCTTCTGGGATGACTCCTGTTACCAGTGATTGGTTAAATAAATCTGTTAATGGTTTTGCTTG
Organism: Bufo bufo; assembly: GCF_905171765.1. NCBI lineage: Eukaryota > Metazoa > Chordata > Amphibia > Anura > Bufonidae > Bufo > Bufo bufo. Next base: position 192,586,219 of record NC_053392.1, read on the forward strand.
TACACCGCTAAGCTCTTTTAATAGCTTTGGGTGTATCCCATCAAGCCCCTGTGACTTATTTGTATTATTTTTAGACAGACTTAGAACTCTTCCTCTGTAAAGACACATGCATCAAAAGATTAATTAGTCTTCCTCCCTAACTGAGGTCCTTTTCCTTCATTTTCATTTGTAAAAACTGAACAGAAGTATTCATTGAGACACTCAGCAAATTCTTTATCTTCTTCCATATGCCTTCCTTATTTTGTTTTTAATTTGGTAATTCCTTGTTTTAATTTCCTTTTTTCATTAATGTATCTGAAGAATGTCTTATCACCCATTTTCACTGACTGGGCTAATTTCTCTTCTGCCTGTGCTTTAGAAGCTCTTATAACTTGCTTGGCCTCTCTCTGCCTAATCTTATAAATTTCCCTGTCATCCTCGTTTTTTTTTTTTTTATAATTACTAAATGCTATCTTTTTGTTTTTAATGATTTTGGCCACTTCTGCTGAGTGCCACAGTGGTCTCTTCTTTTTTTTTGCTTTTACTGACTAATGCCTAATGCAATTATTTGTTGCCTTCAATAATGCCACTTTTAAGTAGTCCCATTTTTCCTGGACTCCATTTAAACTGTTCCAGCCTGATAGGGACTCGTATACCACTAATCTAATTTTAGAAAAGTCTGTTTTTCTAAAATCTAAAACTTTTGTTTTTGTGTGGTGTGACTCAGTCACTGTACTTATAGTAAACCACACTGACTGGTGATCACTAGATCCCAAGCTTTCCCCTACAGTAACATCAGACACCATATTCCCATTTGTGAATACTACATCTAAAATGGCCTCCCTACGGCTTGTCTCCTCAACTACTTGCTGTACAGTTAATCCCAGTAGGGAATTTAGAATATCTGTACTCCTGGCAGAACTAGCTGTTTTGGTTTTCCAGTTTACATCAGGAAGCTTATAGTATCCCATAATGATAACTTCCCCCTTCAATGTCATTGTAGCTATGTCCTCAACTAGTAGATCATCTAATTCTTTGACTTGGCCAGGTGGTCTATATATCACACCCACGCAAGTTACCTTATGATTATCAAGCTGCAACGTAACCCAAACTGACTTTAAATTGGTCTAGCTAACTTGTATTAGATTCGATTTTATGCTATCTTTCACATACAGGGCCACCCCTCCCCCTTTCTTGTGTTCTCTGTCTTTGCTATATAAAGAGAACCCTGGTATTGTTATATCCCAGTCATTACTCTCATTGAACCATGTCTCAGTAACAGCCACTAAATCTATATTCTCAGATACCATTATAGACTCAAGTTCATTGATCTTATTCCCTAAACTGTAGACAAGACTCTGAGCTTGTAATTTCTTAACCTATGTGCTACTGACATCTTCTGGCATTGTTCTGGGGGACAGTCGGACTGCTGGATTATCACTCTTTTGCCCCCCTTTCCTAGTTTAAATGCTCCTTAGCAAATACTTTTAACTGTTCACTGAGGACAATCGTTCCCTTGAGAGAAAGATGCAAACCATCTTCTTGTACAGTTCTTTTCCATTCCAACTAGAGCTAACTTGAGACACAAAGCCAAACCCTTGGTTCAGACACCATTCACCAAGCCATACACTGAATTCCTTAATGTGCATCTGCCTGTCATGCTGGAGGTTATGCACAGGCAAAACTGCAGAGAATGAAACAGTAAGCAAGCTACTGTATATCATTACCAAGTGTGTGAAAAGCTTCCTTCACCTTTGAAACCTCATTGCAAGCCAGATCATTTGTCCCAAGATGGACAATAACATCCACCTCCCTTCCCTGATTTGCTTGCTGAACAATATTAATGATATGTCGTCTGTCCCTGCTAGCGGTAGCACCAGAGAGACATCTCACAAAACCATGTTCCTCAAACTTCACACCTCTTATGATAGAATCGCCCACCAACAGCTGCTTACTATCAGTCCTCACTTTATACTTTTTGTCTTTGGCTGCAGTCTTGCATGCCTTAGGCATAGGAGATTATTGTTCCTCACCCACTGTGCGTTAGCCATCCTCTATGTTGCTCTTGCACTCTGAAAGTGCTGCAAATGAATTATGGAGAGCCACAGACTGTGGGACATGTCTTCTATCAACAACTCTAAGTCTAGCAGAACCTGTAGTAACCCATGTTCCATTTCTAGGGGGCCTCTGTGACAGTGGCATTGCAACATTCCCAGCCTTAGTTTGTTTAACACTTAATTTACAAATCTCACATTTCAAAAATGTGATTTCCTGCTGCATTATGGAGACCTGTCTACAGATCAGACAGCAACCAAAAACCTCCGAAGAGTGGAACATGAAATAAAAGCACAACATTTTTTGCACAGAACCAGGTCTGATATTTTAAAGAGGGGAAAGATTTTAAACAAACAAATCTTACTTTTTTAGATTGTATCCACCTCCAGATTACCTCCTGAGTATCTCCTGAATATCTCTAGCGCACTTAGAAATGCTGCACTTTGAGAATGATGCAAGATAATACTATGTTGCTATATATACTCACACTCCGACAAAAGCTCCCCAACAACAAATTTAACACCTTAATGGCCCTATGCTTATTTGCAATCAGACAATAGCAAAAACCTGTCTAACAAATTCCTTACCTGTTTTGAAGCAGAGTGTCTGAGTAGCCACCAAAAACACAGCTGAAGTTCTGCTACAGTGGAAAGCTCTAAGTTAGTCTCCTGAATATCTCTAGTGCACTTAGAAATGCTGCACTTTGAGAATGATGCAAGCTATAATTAGGCAAGCTAATACTATGTTGCTATATATACACACACTCCCACAAAAGCTCCTCCCCAACAACAAATTTAACACCATAATGGCCCTATTCTCATTTGCAATCAGACAATAGCAAAAACCTTTCTAACAAATTCCTTACCTGTTTTGAAGCAGAGTGTTTGAGTAGCCACCAAAAACACAGCTGAAGTTCTGCTGTTTTGAAGCAGTGTCTGAGTCTCCACCAAAACCACAGCTGAAGTTCTGATACAGTGGAAAGCTCTAAGTTAGTCTCTTTTGTTCTGCCTTAGAAAAATTTCACAAACTTATTTGTGGCAAAGGTGGCATCCTATGACATGTTTAAATCTTCTGTTTTTGTATGATCCGTAGGCAGAGTTTGTCTATGGGGATTTCATGGCTGCCTGCTTGATTTTACTCATCCAAAAAAAGAGACAAATGATCCATGGCAGTTACCAAAAATCTTCACGCCAAGTTTAATTGAAAAGTGCTTATGTGCTGAAAGATACAGGATACAAACACAGTTCAGCCTCTACCCATTTTGCATCTTTGATTATTTCTCTAGGCCCAAAGAGGACTGTATTTGTGTGCTGAAAGGGACTGCTCAACCTTTCACAGATAATGGTGCATCCTCAGGATAAGCCATCACTATCTGATCACCGGTGATGCGACATCCTGCACTCCCACCGATTAGCTGTTCTGCACCCTGCAGTAGTTCCTGCACCATAGGTCTGTTCCAGAACTGTAGAGCTTTATCCACTGTGTAGTGGATTAATTTACTAACTGCAGCACTACTTCCATTCACTTCAGTGGTAGTAGCACTGCAGTGACCAGCTCCGTCTACTGCACAACAAACTGAGTTGTGTTGCTCAAGTGCCAACTTCCAACAATGGAGCTACTGCAGAAGAGCTGATCAGTGGGGGTACAGAGTGTCAGAAAGCCACAAATCAGATAGTGATTGACTATCTTCATGATAGAGCATCACTTGCAAAAGGTTGGACAACCCCTTTAAATCCCGCACCATGCCAAGTAGGCATATCATGTGTCAAATACAAGCAAGTTTGAAAGCAAAGCAATCAAAATGTATTAGTATAAACATTAAAAAACCTGGGAGCTCCCTTTCCTGTAGTAACAGAATATAAATATTCTCACACATTTTTAAAATGAAGACAGATAGATTTTACTACAAAAAAACTGTGTGCACACAGTAGTCAGTTTGAATAGTCTAAACAATAATGAATGTCAGTTCAGATTTATTGCACATGTGTGACATCTCATCATAGCCTCTCATATAGTCTATCCATCATCCCAAATCCCCCCCCCCCAAATTTTTGTTACATAATCACTATTAACACATCTAAAGTGAAAGGAATTGGCCATAAATGAGTGAATGACTTGATATTACTCACCTGTTTACAATAAATATAGTGCAAACACTTGGTGTTCACATATTTTTGGATATAAGAGCAGGGGCGGACTGGGAACTTAAAGTGGTCCTGTTTTGTAGTCGGGTCCAAATTGATGGAAGGCAGGGCCAGCAATACCATATTGTGGCACATTGTGCCACCCCAAGAGAGCCAAATACCACAGTCCATCACAAAATACTGCCAGCAGCACAAAATACATCCCCAGAAACATCCACTGGTCCGTCATAAGGAGGGCCCAAGGAGCCCCCTGGGCATCAGCCCACCTGGAAATTTCCCTGTAAGGTCTATGGCCAATCCACCACTGCATAAGAGTATGTCTAATGCTTGGAACTCCACTTTCTGATACCGCACTGCAAATTCCTTGCATAAATATAAAACATAAGACTATAGCTTACCCCTAAGGGAATGTACACTATGTAGTTAGTGTGGTTCCTTAGGTCCCTCTAGTGGAAACAGCAGGTAACAAAAGTCATATGGATCTGTAGATTTTATGGGCTCTGTATCATAAAAATTAAGCTAGCAGATCTCTAAAGATATTGGGGCACATTTATTAAGACCGGGGTTTTAGACGCCGGTCTTAATAAAGCCCCATCACTGGTGGTGGAGCTGCCGGAGTTATAAAGAGGCGCAGGCCTCTCCATAACTTCGGCACAACCAGTGCCAGTTCTAAATGTAAGGCTTCATTCACATCACCGTTCAGCCTTTCTGTTCTCCTGCTCCGTTTAGGGGCAGGAGAACGGAAAGGAGGGAGAAGGCACATAACTGAGTCAAACTGAGCCCTTAGGAACCCATAAACCATAATGGGGTCCGTTATGTTTCCGCTTAAAAAATGATTTTGGAGCGGAGACAAAAGTTGTGCATGTAGGACTTTTGTGTCCGCTTCAAAATCATCTTCTGAGCGGAAACATAACAGACCCCATTATAGTCTATGGGGTCCTAAGGGCTCAGTTTGACTCAGTTATGTGCCTTCTCCGTCCTTTCTGTTCTCCTGCTCCTAAATGGAGCAGGAGAATGGAAAAGCTGAACGGTGATGTGAACTCAGCGTTAGACAGCTTCCGAGCTGTCTTACATTTAGACCATTTTCTACGACTAAAACAGGCGTAGAAAAGGGTGAATGAGATGGGCTTGTTGGCAAGTCTTCTTTACCGCCTACACTGCCAATTTTAAGACTGGCATGAGTGGGCACCTGCACTTGAAATACGCCTAATTTAGGCCTATTTCAGCTTAGTATATTGTATATGAAGAACCAGCATACAATTTTTTATCTGAAAACTGCATTGTAAAAAGTAAACATATTAAATATATTATACTTGATCTTGTTCTAGACTGGGATTTAAGAAGAATATTCTGCAATATAACTTTCTGTTGAGGAAATCAGCCAATCATTGCATGTACTTTTTATTTTCTTCAGAACTGTGTTTTTACCTGGCATTTTGTAGCCAATGTCATATGCCTGTGGCATTTGAGTTGAAGGTTGTATCTAATGACAATGGCCAAGGAAAGGCCAAGGACATTTTAAAATAATGTAACCTGAGTGCACGGTAACCACTAGTGTTGAGCAAGCATGCTCGGCCGAATACCAGTTCGGCTCGAGCATTGCTATGCTCGGCCGAGTACTGCCTGTGCTCGAGCGCAATGCTTGAGTCTCCTTCCCACACATTTTGCGGCTGCTAATAAGGCAATTAACGTGCAGGTAAGTACTACCCTCAATGTAATGCCAGTAGCCATGTTAAGTACTGGCATTACAGTAATTGGCTGGCCGGAACGTGTCATCGGGTGCTATATAGCACTCGATGACTCGTGTTTGGCTAATTCGAAGGCAGGGAGATCTGAGCATAGGAAGGGACAGACAGTGTAGGAAGTGTAATTGAATAATATTTCCGTACAAAAACGTTTCAGAGACCCAAAAGTCCTTGTAAGGACTATTGTGTGTGACAGCAGCAACATATGTTTGTAGCGCAACCTGCACTAAATTTCTCAGTGTTAGGGAGAGCTGTGCATAGGAAGGGACAGACAGTGTAGGGAGTGTAATAGGAAGATTTTTATACAAAAAAACCTTTCAGAGACCCAAAAGTCCTTTTAAGGACTATTGTGTGTGACAGTAGCAATATATACTGTATTTTTAGCACATCCTGCGCAAAATACTGTGTAATAGGCCGCTGCGGACAGTTAAATTATTTGCGCCACATCTCTTTTGTATAGTGTGCGCATCCCTAAAATATCAGTGACATCCAGTGCACTTTTTCCGTAGACGGTGTCCGCTGCGGACAGTTAAATTATCCGCGCCACATCTCCTGTTTAAAGTGTGCACATCCCTAAAATATCAGTGACATCCAGTGCACTTTTTCCATACATGGTATCTGCTGCGGACAGTTAAATTATCTGTGCCACATCTGCTGTTTAAAGTGTGCGCACCCCTAAAATACCAGTGACGTCCAGTGTACTTTTTCCGTAGACAGTGTCTGCTGCGGACAGTTAAAGGGTTTCTATCACTTCGTTTCACCTATTTAGCTTTCAGACACTAGCGATCCGCTAGTGTCTGCTTTATCTAACCATCCTAATATAAGAGCTTATTGTCCTGCCGTTTAGCTAAAAAAATAACTTATATAGATATGCAAATGAGCCTCTAGGTGCTATGGGGGCGTGATTAGCACCTAGAGGCTCCGTCTACCTTAACAAACTGCCGCCGCCCAGCGCGTCCCTCCAGCCCGCCCATCTCCTCCGGAATGCGATGCTCCTCGTATTCGGCGCATGCGCAGTGAATGTCTGATCGCTTCCCTGCTCAGACATCTCCACTGCGCCTGCGCCGATGACGTCATAGTGCTCCGAGGAACAGGCGCAGTGGAGATGTCTGAGCAGGGAAGCATCAGACATTCACTGCGCATGCGCAGAACAGAGACGCGCACGGAGAGGATCGCTTCAGCTGGAGATGGGCGGGCTGGAGGGACGCGCTGGGCGGCGGCAGTTTGTTAAGGTAGACGGAGCCTCTAGGTGCTAATCACGCCCCCATAGCACCTAGAGGCTCATTTGCATATCTATATAAGTTATTTTTTTAGCTAAACGGCAGGACAATAAGCTCTTATATTAGGATGGTTAGATAAAGCAGACACTAGCGGATCGCTAGTGTCTGAAAGCTAAATAGGTGAAACAAAGTGATAGAAACCCTTTAACCACTTCAGCCCCCAGTGCTTAAACACCCTGAAAGACCAGGCCACTTTTTACACTTCTGACCTACACTACTTTCACCGTTTATTGCTCGGTCATGCAACTTACCACCCAAATGAATTTTACCTCCTTTTCTTCTCACTAATAGAGCTTTCATTTGGTGGTATTTCATTGCTGCTGACATTTTTACTTTTTTTGTTATTAATCGAAATTTAACGATTTTTTTGCAAAAAAATGACATTTTTCACTTTCAGTTGTAAAATTTTGCAAAAAAAACCAGATCCATATAGAAATTTTGCTCTAAATTTATAGTTCTACATGTCTTTGATAAAAAAAAAATGTTTGGGTAAAAAAAAAATGGTTTGGGTAAAAGTTATAGCGTTTACAAACTATGGTACAAAAATGTGAATTTCCGCTTTTTGAAGCAGCTCTGACTTTCTGAGCACCTGTCATGTTTCCTGAGGTTCTACAATGGCCAGACAGTACAAACACCCCACAAATGACCCCATTTCGGAAAGTACACACCCTAAGGTATTCGCTGATGGGCATAGTGAGTTCATAGAACTTTTTATTTTTTGTCACAAGTTAGTGGAAAATTATGATTTTTTTTTTTTTTTTTTCTTACAAAGTCTCATATTCCACTAACTTGTGACAAAAAATAAAAACTTCTATGAACTCACTATGCCCATCACGAAATACCTTGGGGTCTCTTCTTTCCAAAATGGGGTCACTTGTGGGGTAGTTATACTGACACTTTTTTGCAGCCTAGGTGGGCAAAGGGGCCCACATTCCAAAGAGCACCTTTTGGATTTCAAGACTTTGTATGAAAAAAAAATAAAAAATAAAAATCATCATTTTCCACTAACTTGTGACAAAAAATAAAAAATTCTAGGAACTTGCCATGCCCCTCACGGAATACCTTGGGGTGTCTTCTTTCCAAAATGGGGTCACTTGTGGGGTAGTTATACTGCCCTGGCATTTTCCAGGGGCCCTAATGTCTGGTAAGTAGGTAAATGACCTGTGAAATCCGAAAGGTGCTCTTTGGAATGTGGGCCCCTTTGCCCACCTAGGCTGCAAAAAAGTGTCACACATCTGGTATCTCCGTACTCAGGAGAAGGTGGGGAATGTGTTTTGGGGTGTCATTTTACATATACCCATGCTGGGTGAGAGAAATATCTTGGCAAAAGACAACTTTTCCCATTTTTTTTATACAAAGTTGGCATTTGACCAAGATATTTATCTCACCCAGCATGGGTATATGTAAAATGACACCCCAAAACATATTCCCCAACTTCTGCTGAATACGGAGATACCACATGTGTGACACTTTTTTGCAGCCTAGGTGGGCAAAGGTGCCCAAATTCCTTTTAGGAGGGCATTTTTAGACATTTGGATACCAGACTTCTTCTCACGCTTTGGGGCCCCTAAAATGCCAGGGCAGTATAAATACCCCACATGTGACCCCATTTTGGAAAGAAGACACCCCAAGGTATTCAATGAGGGGCATGGCGAGTTCATTGAAAAAAAAAATTTTGGCACAAGTTAGCGGAAATAGATTTTTTTGATTTTGTTCTCACAAAGTCTCCCTTTCCGCTAACTTGGGACAAAAATTTCAATCTTTCATGGACTCAATATGCCCCTCAGCGAATACCTTGGGGTGTCTTCTTTCCAAAATGGTGTTATTTGTGGGGTGTTTGTACTGCCCTGGCATTTGAGGGTCTCCGCAATCATTACATGTATGCCCAGCATTAGGAGTTTCTGCTATTCTCCTTATATTGAGCATACGGGTAATGAGATTTTTTTTTTCCGTTCAGCCTCTGGGCTGAAAGAAAAAAATGAACGGCACAGATTTCTTCATTCGCATCGATCAATGTGGATGAAAAAATCTCTGCCAAAAAAAGAAAAAGGAGGGGAAAGGCGTCTGCCAGGACATAGGAGCTCCGCCCAACATCCATACCCACTCAGCTCGTATGCCCTGGCAAACCAGATTTCTCCATTCACATCAATCGATGTGGATGAATAAATCATTGCCGGGATTTTTTTTTTTTATATATACAAAGTGTTTGCCAAAGTATATGAACACCGCCACCTCCTCAGCTCATATGCCTCGGCAAACGTATCTTTTACTGCAGAGGAGAAATCTCGTCTTGCAGCGCCGCATACACCGACTTGCGTGTAATCTGACAGCAGCGCAATGCTTCTGTCCGAATGCACATCAGTGCTGCAGCTAGTCGATTGGTTGGTCCACCTGAAAGGTAAAAAAAACAAAACAAAAAAGAAAAAACCAGGCCGCAAAGCAATAACTTTATTAACTGTTGAACAGAACATAGAAACTTTTTTTAAACTTTTTTAACTGAACATTTAACTTTTTTACTTACCGGTATTTTTTTTTTTGTTTAGTTTTTTTTACCTTTTATAGAACAAACCTCTCCTTCCCCATGGGACAATGTGCAAAGCGCAAATCGCCCAAAGATGTGGCGAAGTACGTTATGCACTTTATCCCAGGTGAAAGGAGAGGTTTGCAGCAGCTGTGAGTGAATGGGCCCTAATAGCCCTGTGTGCCTGTCCTGGTGAGATGTGATCCCTATGCTAGGTGTACCTGTGTGTGGTACTTCCGGAAACACTCTCCATAGCATAGGGCAGGGTGGTCAGCACAGTCAGGACAGAAATAGCGGGTGTCACGCCTTATTCCACTCCTGCTACAGACACGACATCTTTTTCGGGGTGACGGTTGGGTTGAGGTACCAGGAACGACACTGGGGAAATGTCGCTCGTGTAGACGGCTAACTACACTGGTGGATGGGGCCACGGAACCTCCTGGGTAAAGGAGGTTCTCGATGATCTCTTCCTGGAATTTGAGGAAGGATCCTGTTCTCCCAGCCTTACTGTAGAGAACAAAACTATTGTAGAGCGCCAATTGAATTAAATATACAGACACCTTCTTATACCAGCGTCTGGTTCTGAGGGAAACTAAATACGGAGACAACATCTGGTCATTGAAGTCCACCCCTCCCATGAGCGCATTATAGTCGTGGACACAGAGGGGCTTTTCAATGACACGGGTTGCTCGCTCAATTTGGATTGTCGTGTCTGCGTGAATGGAGGAGAGCATGTAAACGTCACGCTTGTCTCTCCATTTCACCGCGAGCAGTTCTTCGTTACACAAGGCAGCCCTCTGCCCCCTTGCAAGACGGGTGGTTACAAGCCGTTGGGGGAAGCCCACGTGACTAGTTCGCGCGGTGCCACAGGCGCAAATCTGTTCTAGAAACAAATGCCTAAAGAGGGCCACACTTGTGTAGAAATTGTCCACATAAAGATGGTACCCCTTGCCGAATAAGGGTGACACCAAGTCCCAGACTGTCTTCCCACTGCTCCCCAGGTAGTCAGGGCAACCGACCGGCTCCAGGGTCTGATCTTTTCCCTCATAGATCCGAAATTTGTGGGTATAGCCTGTGGCCCTTTCATAGAGCTTATACAATTTGACCCCATACCGGGCACGCTTGCTTGGGATGTATTGTTTGAAGCCAAGGCGCCCGGTAAAATGTATTAGGGACTCGTCTACGCAGATGTTTTGCTCAGGGGTATACAAATCTGCAAATTTCAGGTTGAAATGGTCTATGAGGGGCCGAATTTTGTGGAGCCGGTCAAAAGCAGGGTGGCCTCTGGGACGGGAGGTGGTATTGTCGCTAAAATGCAGAAAACGTAGGATGGTCTCAAATCGTGTCCTGGACATAGCAGCAGAGAACATGGGCATGTGATGAATTGGGTGCGTTGACCAATATGACCGCAATTCATGCTTTTTTGTCAGGCCCATGTTGAGGAGAAGGCCCAAAAAAATTTTAAGTTCGGAAACTTGGACTGGTTTCCACCGGAAAGGCTGGGCATAATAGCTTCCCGGGTTAGCGGTTATAAATTGTGTGGCATACTGGTTGGTCTCTGCCACGACTAAGTCCAAGAGCTCCGCAGTCAAGAACAGCTCAAAAAATCCCAGGGCCGAACCGATTTGAGCCGTCTCAACCCGAACTCCAGACTGGGCGGTGAAAGGGGGAACTACAGGTGCGGCTGAAGTTGGTGACTGCCAATCAGGATTTGCCAGCACCTCAGGGACTCTAGGGGCTCTACGGGCCCGTCTTTGCGGTGGCTGCGACGGGGTAACTATTGCACGTGCCACCGTACCAGCTTTAACTGCCCTTCTGGTGCTCGCTACTTCACCATGTTGTACGGCAGTGCTGGTACTAGGTCCAGGAAGGGCTGCGCTGCTGGTGTATGCCTCACCACGTGATCCGGCAGCGACAGCCCCACTCTGCTGCTCTTGAAGCTGATCCTGCGTAACCTGTGGTCTAGCGACATGGGGCCGGGTACGCCTGGTGCTGCCAGGGACCTCCACCTCCTCGTCCAAACTTTGGGTCAGAGAGCCACTGCTTTCCACAGGTTCATATTCTGACCCACTAGATTCGTCAGATGAGGGTTCCCACTCCTCATCCGACTGGGTCAGAATCCTGTAGGCCTCTTCAGAAGAATACCCCCTGTTTGACATTTTGGACTACTAAATTTAGGGGTATTCCCTGAGACTACCCAAGAAAAAAAGCAAACCTGTCTTACAAAGGGGAGGCTAGCGAAGTACCGGAGGCTGCTGTGGTTGATAAAAAATATCAAAACTGATTTTTTTATCGCCGCAGTGCGTATAAAATGAATGTGCAGTGATCAAAAAAAATATATTTTTTGTCACTGCGGTGGGGCGGGCGTGGGTGAACGCACGTGTGGGCGACCGATCAGGCCTGATCGGGCAAACACTGCGTTTTGGGTGGAGGGCGAGCTAAGGTGACACTAATACTATTATAGATCTGACCGTGATCAGTTTTGATCACTTACAGATACTATAAAAGTACAAATGCTGATTAGCGATACGCTAAACAGCGAATAAAAGTGACTGCGGTGCGGTGGGGTGGGCGCTAACTGACGCTAACTACCTAACCAAGGGGCCTAAACTATCCCTAAAACCTAACAGCCAATACCAGTGAAAAAAAAAAAGTGACAGTTTACACTGATCACTTTTTTTCCTTTCACTAGTGATTGACAGGGGCGATCAAAGGGGTGATCAAAGGGTTAATTGGGGTGCAGGTGGGTGATCTGGGGCTAAGGTGTAGTGTTGGTGCTACTCACAGTTCAGTCTGCTCCTGTGCTGGATCCAACCGACGAAAAGGACCAGCACAGAAGCAGACAAGCCATATAACAGATCATATTTACTAATATGATCTGTTATATGACTTTGGATTGGATTTTTTGAAAATCGCCAGCCTGCCAGCCAATGATCGTTGCTGGCAGGCTGGTGACGAAATACTTCTTTTAATTTTGCCGGCCCGCGATGCGCATGCGCGGGCCGGCTTTGAGCGAAATCTCGCGTCTCGCGAGATGACGCGTATATGCGTGACTCTGCGCAGCGCTGCCACCTCCGGAACGCAATCCTGCGTTAGGCGGTCCGGAGGTGGTTAAAGAGGTTGTCCGGTTCCAAAATCTAAATTCTTTTTATGTGCTCCTAAAACCCCTCACCATGTATACATATGCCCTCAGTACCTGTGTTTAATGTCTGAGCTTTCCTTCCCCCCTGGAAGACATCACATTATCCTGGCAGATCTGTTTACATTCTCCCCTTCTTGTTTTGTTGAATACATAACTTTATTGATACACAAGCCTGGCTGCACTGCACAGAGATGAGTCACAGGCTGGACACGCCCCCCACCCTGCTCTGCCTGCAGCACCTACTCCATCTCTAACTGTGTCTATCTTTCTACACACAGACATGAATCTGCTTCTCACTCAGTTTCTAAATCACTGACCGTCCACAGGCTCTGCCCTCACCATCACCAGAGCGTAATAAACAGCTGGAATTGGCAAGAACATGCAAACACATCTGTATCTAATCCTAACATGTATGTGTGCCTGATACAGCCTGTTGTGTGCGATACTTCCAGCTGAAGTGTATATCTAATCCCATCTTTAATGATACAGCCTTCTGAGCTGTGTATCTAATCCCATCTTTAATGATACAGCCTTCTCAGCTGTGTATCTAATTCCATTTTGTATGATACTGCCTGCTAAGCTGTGTATCTAATCCCATTTTGTATGATACAGCCTGCTGACCTGTGTATCTAAAACCTTATGCACACTACTGTATCCATTTTGCGGTCTGCGAGACGCAGATCCGCTAAATAAGGATACTGTCCGTGTGCGACCCGTATTTTTTTTTTGCAGTCCCATTGATTTAAATGGATATTAGGTCTGCATTATGAGGACCAGAATAGGACATGTTTATTTTATTTTTGGAGGAACTGACATACGGATGCAGAAAACTCATGGACTTCATCAGTGTGCTTTCCACATCCATATATCAATACAGCAAAAGATAGGACATGCCCTATTCTGGTCCTCATTATGCAGATCTAAAACCCATAGAACTCAATGGCTCTGGAAAAAAATGCACATCTCACACAGGCAGTATCCTTATTTAGCAGATCTGCTACTTGGATAAAGCAGAACGGATACGGTCGTGTGCATGAGGCCTAATCCTATGTTTTTTGGTCCTGACTGCTGAAGGGTTTATCTTGGGCCATAATGTGTGATACATGTGAGATAAGACCATGATCAGCCTGGGAAACATGGTCCGCGTAACGCAACATCTCCCAGGCCGACCGCACTCTCCTGACCGAACTCACGATTTGACAGTAATGTATCTGGTCGGGGAGCCAAGGTTGGCCTGGAAATTGTGGCTGACACATGGACTGAGACATGGATTCCTGGGCCGATCACAGTAGTTTGCATGATCCCTATAACTCATACTGAGTCACCATAACAGTGTCATCCACAGCACCCACATTACAGTGACATCCACAGATCCCGCCTAAACAGTGACATCCACAGTGCCCCATAACAGTGACCTCCACAGTGTCCCATTACAGTGACATCCACAGTGCTTCCATAACCGTGACATCCACAGTCCCCCCCATAACAGTGACATCCACAGTGCTCCCGTAACAGTGACATCCACAGTGCCCCCATAACAGTGACATCCACAGTGCCCCCATAACAGTGACATCCACAGTGCTTCCATAACCGTGACATCCACAGTGCCCCCATAACAGTTACATCCACAGTGGCCCATAACAGTTACATCCACAGTGTCCCCATAACAGTTACATCCAGTGTCCTCATAACAGTTACATGTAGAGCATCCACATAACAGTTACATCCACAGATCCCCCATAACAGTGACATCCACAGTGCCCCAATAACAGTGACCTCCACAGTGTCCCATAACAGTGACATCCACAGTGCTTCCATAACCGTGACTTCCACAGTGCCCCCATAACAGTGACCTCCACAGTGGCCCATAACAGTGACATCCACAGTGCCCCATAACAGTTACATCCACAGTGTACCCATAACAGTTACATCTACAGTGTCCCCATAACAGTGACATCTAGAGCACCCACATAACAGTGACATCCACAGATCCCGCCTAAACAGTGACATCCACAGTGCCCCATAACAGTGACCTCCACAGTGTCCCATTACAGTGACATCCACAGTGCTTCCATAACCGTGACATCCACAGTCCCCCCCATAACAGTGACATCCACAGTGCTCCCGTAACAGTGACATCCACAGTGCCCCCATAACAGTGACATCCACAGTGCATCCATAACCGTGACATCCACAGTGCCCCCATAACAGTGACCTCCACAGTGGCCCATAACAGTGACATCCACGGTGCCCCCATAACAGTGACCTCCACAGTGGCCCATAACAGTGACATCCACAGTGATCCCATAACAGTGACCTCCACAGTTCCTCCATAACAGTGACATCCACAGTGCACCCATAACAATGATATCTAGAGTGCCCTGTAACAGTGACATCCAGAGTGCCCCATAACAGTGACATTCACAGTGCCCCATGTGCCATCCACAATGCCCCGAGTGACATCCAGTGCCGTCCACAGTGCCCCATGTGACATCCAGTGTGCCATCCACAGTGCCTTAATGCGCCATCCACTGTGGCCCAATGCACCATCCACAGTGCCCCTATATGACATCCACAGTGCCCCATGTGCCATCCAGTGCCCCCATGTGACACCCTGTGCCCCAATGTGCCACCCAGTGTGCCCATGTCATCCACTGTGCCCCATGTGCCACCCACAGTGTCCCATGTGCCATCAACAATGCCCCAATGTGCCAACCACAGTGCCCCAATGTGCCATCCACAGTGCCCCAGTAACATCCAGTGACCCCATGTGCCATCTACATTGCCCCAATGTGCCATACACAGTTCACCCAGTGACATCAAGTTCCCCCATGTGCCATCAATAGTGCTCCCATTGCCATCCACAGTGTCCCATTTGCCATCAATAGTGGTCCCATTGCCCCCATTGCCATCCATAGTGCCCCCATGTGCCATCCACAGTGCTCCCATTTCCCCTATTGCCATCCACAGTGCCCCCCAATGTGCCAGTCAGTGCCCCCAGTGAGATCCAAAACTGTGGATGATCGCTATGCTGTCACTCCTGCACAGCGCTTACATCACGCTGTGCAGGAGTTACTACAGGCTTCACATAGAAGCCTGTACACTGCAGAGAGCGTCCGGCAATCCTGCGCATGCGCACTAGCATACTGCATAGTGTGCTTGCATTGTTAGTGAGGTCGGCCGGAACTTTCCTTTGCAGGAGGCGGTGACGTCATTCATGACGAACCGTCTCCTGCTCAAGAAAGGAAGCGAAGACAGGGAGAGGAGAAGACTGAGACTTACCAGAACACCAGAAAGCCCGACAGGAGCAGTCACG
The DNA here is from genome assembly GCF_905171765.1 of Bufo bufo. Taxonomy (NCBI): domain Eukaryota; kingdom Metazoa; phylum Chordata; class Amphibia; order Anura; family Bufonidae; genus Bufo; species Bufo bufo. The sequence continues at coordinate 192,602,401 of NC_053392.1, forward strand.
TGACAGAGTGGTGGATCTTGGAACGGGTTGCGCTGTAGAAGATAAGTACCAGACTAACATTCTTCCCTCCACAGGTTTGTAGTATGCCCCAATTTTAGGTTTTGCCCAGAGAACCCCTTTAAATTATCGGCGCCACATCTCCTGTTTAAAGTGTGCGCATCCCTAAAATATCAATGACATCCAGTAAAAAAAAAATCCGTAGACGGTGTCCGCTTCTGACAGTGATCTTATCAGGGCCACATCTGCTGTGTAACGTGTGCACTTCTAAAATATTTCTGTGACATAAAATTTTATTTTTCAATAGACTGTGTCCTCTTCTGACAGTGACCTGACCAGTCCCACATCTGCTGTGTAACGTGTGCACTTTCCGTATCCGGGCCGGTTGAGGTTTACCGTGTTGAGTCAAATTAAGCCGCAGGCTCCACTCCTGGTGGTGCCCTTCCGTCAGTTTAAGTTTCAGCTTTGCGACCATACTCCCCCAGGAAATCAAAGACTTTGGTTTCCTGGAAGCTGCTCGGCGGGTCATGGGAATTGCCTGTCGGATCGTCTTCGAACCTCCAACTTTTGTTGTTGATTAATGAAAACATTCTTGACAAATGCTTTCACTGTGGCTCGTCTTGCACCGGTCCACGAATTTCACCTCTTGCGGCGCAATACGGATGCCACCGGCCGTCCCTATTAATCATGGCCCCAGTTTCGAAAGTCAACAACATTTTTGGCTGAACTTGCACTTTATATACAAATAAATATACAGGAAAGAATGTTTACTAACAATTTTTCTTCTAAAATCAATTTCATCTTCGGTTTTGTGCGTATTATTGTCAGTCTGTAAAAGTGGTGTACTACTCAGACAACATCGTTCCCAGCAGCGACCTGGGAGTCCAGGATGCATCTAGACATTCTCCCCATGCTGTTCCCGAACCATTTTGGTGGTGTTTCAATCAATTTCTGACATTTTCCCATGAACTAGGCACCCTCCCCTCTTCAGAACAGGGGGTAAGTGGTTTAATGCTCAGGTTCTCCAATTGACTTCCATTATACTCATGTGTTCTGCCCGAGCCACCGAACACCCAAGCACTACGGTGCTCGATCAACACTAGTAACCACTATATAAAAAAAAAAATGCCAACTGTTTATTGAAAAATTTGTTGCACATGTTTCTTTGATTCTTGAGTATGAGAGTCAGCCTACAGATTTCCCTGTGATAAATATTTACTCACTTGTATGTACACACAAATGGCAAAGAAAAAATGCCAATTACACTGAACTAGGATAAAATTAGTTCTCTGAGAAGTTAAATTTGTGACAGAAAAGAAAAGAGAAATCACTGGAGAGCATTTTATTATAATTTCGGAGTACCGTTCAGCCTCTCCGTTCTCCTGCCCCATTTAGGAGGAGGAAAAGGGAAAGGACGGATTTGGCACATAACTGAGCCGAACGAAACCCATGGTCCCCATAGACTATAATGGGGTCCGTTATGTTTCCGCTCAGAAGAAGATTTTTGAGCGGAGACAAAAGTTGTGCATGCAGGACTTTTGTCTCTGCTTCAAAAATCTTCTGAGCGGAAACCTAACGGACCCCATTACAGTCTATGGGGCCGTGGACTCCGTTCGGCTCAGTTATGTGCTGAATCCGTCCTTTTCCTTTTCCTGCTCTAAATGGGGCATGAGAACGGAATAGCTGAATGGTAATGTATACAAAGCCTAAGTTGGATAAAGTCTGATTGCTTTAATGTAGCAATAACAGCTATATTTCTGTACTTCTTACAACCAGTTTGTTCTGCTGTTATTTCCCTTTATATTTTCAGATTAAACTATGTTTTTTAGACACAAGTAAGCTGCTCTTTGAATGTTTAGCTTTGTTATTAAGTAAATTGCAGAAATAATCCTCAGAAAATGTTTTCTGTGAACCTGCTTTCTGAAGCTTTCTGTTTCTTTGGATGCTTGTCGGTAGAAATCAACTGCTCTTTTTCTGAACTGTGAAGCTCCAAAATGTAAAGATGGTGGTTATGAAGGATAGAAAGGAGCAAATTTTTTACAAGAAAATTTGGTTCAATCCAAATTTATTTGCGACGAATCGTGTTAAAAAACAGCTATTTCCAGGCTGCAGAGAGCCTTTATAGTGGTGTAGAACACTGTGCCTCGCAGTAACATGCATACTATTCTGTGGTAGTGAAATAATACTGTGAGTCACTATGGCAGATGACAGGCGTCGCTCTTAGAATCACTGCTCACTTCACTCTCTCTTGGGGCAAAAACTGAACAATTAACTCAAGTATGAACTCAGCCTTACAGGTCGATGTTAGCGCCAAAAAGAAGCGCATTCCTTTTTTACCGTCTTCAGCTGATTCCACATAGATGTCTACAGAACCTATTCTATGAAATGCTTATACAAGTGGAGCCCCCCGATAGAGTGGAGAGGGTGTCAGCAGTAAGTTTGTGTTGATGTCCCTCATTATTTTGCCCTTCCTCTGATCCGTCAGAACAATAACCCCCAAAAAACAGATCCTGTCTGTTGGGCATCCGCCTTCACTTGGTCAGCATTTGGTCAGTAATCCATCAGTATTGCTAATGCCAAAAAAAAACAGGAGTGGATCCAAAACAGAGAGGACACGTGAATGGAATATTTTCATGTCTCCTGTGTTTTCTACCCACTCCTGCTTTTGGCTACCAAATCACAAGTCAATTCTGATGGGACCATACAGGCCTTACAGCTGCTACTCATTTTTCCTTCTCAAGAAAGGAGTCTGGAGGTGCTGGCATCATCAAGAGGAGGCCACAGAGTGGCACAATGACAGAGTGTGAAGGTGGCGGCAGCATCAGGATGTCACAAAATGGCACAATGACAGTGTGGAAGTGGCAGCAGCATCAGGAGGCCACAGAGTGGCAAGGTGACATAGTGTGGAGGTGACAGAAGCATCAGGAGACCACAGAGTGGCAAGGTGACATAGTGAGGAGGTGGCAGCAGCATGAGGAGACCACAGAGTGACCCAGTGACAGAGTGGGGAGGTTGGTGGCAATACAAGTACCAGCTGAAGATGGTGGGTGAAAGAACTTGGGAGCACTTTGTATCAGATGTATGGCATCAAGTATGTGGCAGCATCAGAATAGTAGCTGAGGCAGGTAGCCAGTATAAACCGGTCTCTTTTATCAAAGTGTTGGTGTGGCACCATGGAGGATTTAGTGTGATGCATCAGGCATTGGTGGGTGGAAATCCTGGCTGATCCATGCCTGCTTCATCTTGACAAAGGTCAGTCTCTCCACATTTTGAGTGGACAGGCGAGTTTTCTTGGGGTAACCATGGTCCCCGCCGCACTAAACACCTGCTCTGATGCCACACTATTGGGCGTGCAGGACATCTTTTCCAGGGCAAACTCTGCCAGTTGCAGCCACAAATCCAGTTTGGCTGCCCAGTAGCCCAGCGTATCTTCAATGTGGGGTGGCAGGATACTGTCCAGGTATGCCACCACCTGCTGGTTCAGGTCCTGCTCCAGGTCTAGCTGCTGATGCTGGTGGGTAGTTTCTTCACTAGGCGGGTGAAGAAAGCTGCTGATCAGCGACTATAGACTCAAGTTACTGCTGATGGAGCTGGAAAGGTTCCTACCCCCGCACCCTGCCACAGCAGCCATGGCAGAGGAATGTGAGTGCAGAGGGCCGGCTCTCCACCTTGTTGGACCCTCGCTACGGGTCCAAATGGGGGCCTTTTTTACACCCGCTGAGAGGAAGGACAAACTGAACTAGAGACATCCTATGTAGTCGGTTGGCCGCTGCCTATCTGTGCCATCATCCATCCTCTTGCAGCTCTGACCGGGGGGGTCAGAGCTGCAAGAGGATGGATGATGGCACAGATAGGCAGCGGCCAACCGACTACATAGGATGTCTCTAGTTCAGTTTGTCCTTCCTCTCAGCGGGTGTAAAAAAGGCCCCCATTTGGACCCGTAGCGAGGGTCCAACAAGGTGGAGAGCCAGAAGTCATCCCTCTGCCGAATAGTGACAATTTGGCTGTCACTACGCAAGCAAGTGAGCATGCATCGGGCCATTTGTGCAAGTGACTCGGAGGGACTCCCTGCCTCCATCTCCTCTTCATACTGCTAAGGTGTGTCTGGGTCTACTGCCTCATCTCCCTCATCGCTCTGTAGCTCCTCTGGCTGCTTCTGTTCATCCTCTCCTGTCATCTGTGCAGAAAAACCACCCATTTCTCTACACATTGCTTGTGCTCCAATTTCCTCCTCCTCCTCCAGTTCAGCCCCCACAGTGTTCATGTGGCCGTGAGATCTAGGCGCCACATCTCCAGTCCCCTGACCAGCCAGATTTTCCAGCATTTTTTCCAATATATGAATCAGTGTAATGACGTTGTTCATCCAGTAGTCCTGGCGACTGACAAATAAAGTGGTCTCCTCAAAGGGCCTGAGCAAACAGCAGATGTCACGCATGAGCTACCACTGGCTGACATCGAAGTTACACAGAGGAGTACTCCTGTTCGCTTGGATTATCAAGAAATCATTTATGGCCCTTCTCTGTTCGTATAGTCGGTCCAACATATTGAGGGTGGAATTCCAACAGGTGGAAACTTCGCATATCAGCCTATGTTGGGGGATGCCGTTCTGCCGCTGCAGCTCAAGGAGGGTGTGATTTGCGGTATACGAGTGGCTGAAGTGCATGCAAAGTTTCCTGGCCAGTTTTAGGATGTCTTGAAGATGTGTGTGTCACGGCTGTGTGTGAGCAACAAGAGCATGCACAGAAAATAGAGCTACTGACCGGACCCAAACTAGGGAGGATAAAGGGTGACCCCTGTCCGACCCTCAAAAGCTCTCCCTATGCTGCTAAGCCCATGCCCGGATCCAAATGGTGGAAGGAGGCATGCCCGCGTACCTAAGACTGATGGCCACTGTAACCCCTACAATAGTGGAAGGGGCACGGCCACCGGTGCCCTGCTCAGTATATGGAGGGAACCGTAGTCGCCTCGGATCCAGTCAAAAAACACACAGATACACAGCAATGTCTGCACACTTAGCTGAAGGGCTGCAGCCGCAGTAAAGACGGATCCAAAGACAGGCTGGCAATATCCGGAGTACTTGCTGCAGCAGAACACAGGTCCAGTGAAAGGATAGCATACAAGGGAAGATACTCAAGCAAGAGCTACAACCCCAATGAGAAATATAATCCACACCTACAATAGGAGGAGGGGGAATATAAAGGCAGGGAAATCAAACGGAGGAGAAACAGCTGGGAGGAAGGAAACAGAAAACTCCTCCCAGCTCTAGTAGTGACATCATCACAGGGGTGGAGAAACAGAGCTGTGAGAACATCCCAAAGCTCTGGTAGTGACAGTGTGGAAGACTTCAGGAACCGCTTGACAACCAGATTGAATACATGTGCCATGCAGAGCGCATGGCTCAGCCCTACTTGACGCAGCGCCGGCACCAAGTTTTTCTCGTTGTCAGTCACCTTGGTTCAAATTTTTAATTTGTCGCAGAGAAAGCCGGGATTCGATTTCTTGATGAAGGACATGGAAAGGTTCCTACCCTCGCACCCTGCCACAGCAGCCATGGCAGAGGAATGTGAGTGCAGAGGGCCCCCCGGTGAGAGCTGTGGACCCTCGCTACGGGTCCAAATGGGCGCCTTTTTTACACCCGCTGAGAGGAAGGACAAACTGAACTAGAGACATCCTATGTAGTCAGTTGGCCGCTGCCTATCTGTGCCATCATCCATCCTCTTGCAGCTCTGACCGGGGGGGCCCTCTGCACTCACATTCCCTGTGTGAGTCTGTTCGTCCAGGCAAATGAGGTGCAGAACTGTGTGACACCGCCGTGCCATGCACATATGGTATGCTGGAGGGGCACTGTGAATTGTCCTTGCAGTGGAGGTTGAGGGCACGGTGGAAGATGAGGAGGCAGAGTGTCACGCATTGCCCTGTGAATGTGCGGAGGTCTGTCAGACTGGCTGCACATGTCTGACTTCTCTGTTTTGATTTGGGTTTGAGCTGGTGGCGGAGGCGGCATCACCTTGCTAAGTCGCTGGTGTGGCTTTGCAGGAACCACATTCACCAAGTGGTCCATGCACTTTGGCAGACACCGACAGACTGAAGGACTGGCCCACCTTCTGTTCTACATGTGTGTGCAGGGCTGGTACTGCCTTTTTGGCAAAGAAATGACGGCTTGGGACTATCCACCTCAGCTTGGCATCAGCTCTCTGAAAGGTGTAGAGTCCACCAATTGAAAAGGGGGGACTACAGCACCAGCAACTTGGACAGGAGCACATTCAGCTTCTGCGCCATTGAATGAGTGCACGCATACTGTTGTCTCTTGGCAATCGCTTCGGTGATCGATTACTGACAAAATTACTGATGAGGAGTAGGAGTAGGAGGAGCAGGAGCATCAGGACCAGCAGATGATGGGAAGGCCTTGACTGTCTGAAATCGGGTGCGTGCCACTGTGTGATGCAGCGGTTGCTGCGTCAGGCTGGAACACCACATCGGAGCCACGGTTCTCCCAGGCCACTTTAGTGACGCTGCATATGTTGCCGCAGGGCTGTGGTGCCAACATTATCACCCTGGCCACGCTTCACCTTCTGCCCACAGATTCTACAAATTGCCATGTTCACCTCTTCGGGTGGCTTAACAAAAAACGGTCACACCGCTGAGTAGGTGATTTTACCCCCAACACTCAACACTCTGTACTGACTGACTGCTACTGCCGCTGCTTCTTTGAAATCCTGCACTACTACTTTCCGGGCAGGTAGGCTTCTGCTAAGCCGGTGCTCTACCCCAGGCATGTTTGGCTCCCGACCTCCCACTGCTGCTACCCTGCTGACTCCCGGCCACACTAGCGACTTGCTGTCTCCCCCGCTGCCTCACGGGCAAACTGCCACCCTCTTGATGAAGCCCCTAACTAACCCAGCTCCCAAGTGCGATCAGCTACATCATCATCATCGAGTACTGTCTGCACATCACTGATGTCCTCCTCAATGGTCTCTGGGTCTGGATACCAGCTCCCACACCACTCTCCTCATCACTACTTGCCCACGGCAGATGTCTCCTCTGCAACTTGGCTGACTATGCTCTAGTAGCTCATCCTCACTGTATAGTGAAGCTGAACCCACAGCATATAATACTTCTCTGGCTGAGGGAACAGGAAAGGACAGAGCCTGCACCAGAAACATTTAGGCCTCTGCCACTCCCCTGTGCAGGGCCTGGCACTTCTCTGTCTGACATACTGTTAGATCAAATAAATAAATAGGAAATTAAAAAACCCCAAAAATGTCTGTAATTTTCTCACTTCACCACACAACGGCTAATAAACCCTTTTTTCTTCCACTTATACACGCCAAAAAGGGATTTAGATCAAATAACTGCACCGCTGAACGGCAAATAGGCCCTTATTTTTTTCTACTTATACACAGCAAAAAGGGCTTTAGATCATATAACTGCACTGCTGAACGGCAAATATATATATTTTTGCCACTAATACATGCTAAAAATGGCTGTTATTTTCTCACTTCACCACACAACGACAAATACTTTTTTTTGTGCCACTAATAGACTCAAAAAAGTTCTTTAGAACATATAACTGCATCATTGTACAGCAAATATATATTTTTTTGCCACTAATACACGCCAAAAGGGGCTGTAATTTTCTCACTTCACCACACAACGGCAAATACTTTTTTTTGTGCCATTAACCCCTTAAGGACACATGACGTACCGGTACGGCATGTTTCCCGAGTCCTTAAGGACACATGACGTACCGGTACGTCATGGCTTTAAATAGCGATGCCGGCGCCGCGGGGGTTAATCGGAACGGGATGCCGGCTGAAATCATTCAGCCGGCATCCTGTAACAATGCAGGGGGGGGTCATTTGACCCCCCCGCATCGACGATCGCAGAAAACCGCAGGTCAATTCAGACCTGCGGTTTTCTGCGTTTCTGGTCCATTCGGGTGTCCTGTGACCCGATGAACCGGAAAAAGACTGCGATCGGTGGCGTAATTATACACCACCTATCGCAGTCCGAGGATTTGGAGAGGCGGTGCTGGCCCTGGTGCTGAATGCCGCTGTCCAGGGTGCTGATTGGTGCAGGGGAGAGAGGCGCGAGATTCAAACTTCCTGTGCTCCTCTCTCCCCTCCTCTTCCTGTCCAGCACCCTGACCATGCAGCATCGTCCAGCACCAGCTCCTGTGTCCCCCTAATCGCCATCCATCACCCTCCTGCACCCATCGCCACCCAGGTAGGTTAGGGTCAGTGAGGGAGAGGCACCTTTAGGCAGGGATAGAAGGGAAAAGTTAGAAAAAAAAAAAAAGCACATTTATTCTAAACTTTTTTGTTTCAGCTTTCAGACCCCAGACCCCCCCTGCCACTTGCCCCCCCCCCGCATCCCCCCCACCACCAGCTGTCCCATTAGACACCATGTCCCATTAGAAGCCCCCCCTGATGTAGCCTAGACTAGAAACTCCAAAAAAGTGACCCCATCTAAGAAACTACACCCCTCAAGGTATTCAAAAGTTACTTTATAAACTTTGTTAACCCTTTAGGTGTTCCACAAAACTAAATAGCAAATGTAGAAAAAATTTTGAATTTTATTTTTTTGTTACCTTGCCTCAAAAAAGTGTAATATAGAGCAACCAAAAATCATATTTACCCCTAAAATAGTCCCAAAACAACAACCACCTTATCCCATAGTTTCCTAGATGGGGTCACTTTTATGGAGTTTCTACTCTAGGGGTGCATCAGGGGGCTTGAAAGGGTACATGGTGTAAATAAACCAGTCCAACAAAATCTTCCTTCCAAAAACCGTATGGCGTTTCCCTTCTTCTATGTCCTGCCGTTTAGCCAAATAGTAGTTTACGACCACATTTGGGGTGATTCTGCAAACTACAGAATCAGGGCAACCCATTTTGAGTTTTGTTTGGCTGTTAACCCATTTTTCTCAGTAATAAAGTAAGGGTTTCAATGGAAAATTTTCCAAAAAATAGAAATTTCTAAATTGTTTCTCCATCTGCCATTAACTCTTGTGGAACACCTAAAGGGTTAACAAAGTTTGGAAACCCAGTTTTGAATACCTTGAGGGGTGTACTTTCTTAGATGGAGTCACTTTTTTGAAATTTCTATTCTAGGGGTGCAACAGGGGGCTTCAAATGGGACATGGTATAAACAAAACCAGTCCTGCAAAATCTGCCTTCCAAAACCCATATGGCGTTCCCCTCTTTCTACGTGCTCCCGTTTGGCCAAACAGCAGTTTACGACCACATATGGGGTGTTTTTGCAAACTACAGAATCAGGGCAACCCATTTTGAGTTTTGTTTGGCAGTTAACCCTTGTTTTACTCCTGGAAAAAATTGATTATATTGGAAAATTTTCCAAAAAATAGAAATTTCTAAATTGTTTCTCCATCTGCCAATAACTCTTGTGGAACACCTAAAGGGTTAACAAAGTTTGTAAACCCAGTTTTGAATACCTTGAGGGGTGTACTTTCTTAGATGGAGTCACTTTTTTGAAATTTCTATTCTAGGGGTGCAACAGGGGGCTTCAAATGGGACATGGTATAAACAAAACCAGTCCTGCAAAATCTGCCTTCCAAAACCCATATGGCGTTCCCCTCTTTCTACGTGCTCCCTTTTGGCCAAACAGCAGTTTATGACCACATATGGGGTGTTTTTGCAAACTACAGAATCAGGGCAACCCATTTTGAGTTTTGTTTGGCAGTTAACCCTTGTTTTACTCCTGGAAAAAATTGATTATATTGGAAAATTTTCCAAAAAATAGAAATTTCTAAATTGTTTCTCCATCTGCCAATAACTCTTGTGGAACACCTAAAGGGTTAACAAAGTTTGTAAACCCAGTTTTAAATACCTTGCATGGTATAAACAAAACCAGTCCTGCAAAATCTGCCTTCCAAAACCCATATGGCGTTCCCCTCTTTCTACGTGCTCCCGTTTGGCCAAACAGTAGTTTACGACCACATATGGGGTGTTTTTGCAAACTACAGAATCAGGGCAACCCATATTGAGTTTTGTTTGGCTGTTAACCCTTACTTTATTGCTGGAAAAAATGGGTTAAAATGGAAAATGTTCCAAAAAATAGAAATTTCTATATTGTTTCTCCATCTGCCATTAACTCTTGTGGAACACCTAAAGGGTTAACAAAGTTTGTAAACCCAGTTTTGAATACCTTGAGGGGTGTACTTTCTTAGATGGAGTCACTTTTTTGGAATTTCTATTCTAGGGGTGCAAGGGGGGGCTTCAAATGGGACATGGTATAAACAAAACCAGTCCTGCAAAATCTGCCTTCCAAAACCTATATGGCGTTCCCCTCCTTTTATGTCCTCCCGTTTGGCCAAACAGTAGTTTACGACCACATATGGGGTGTTTCTGCAAACTACAGAATCAGGGCAACCCATTTTGAGCTTTGTTTGGCAGTTAACCCTTGTTTTTTTCCTGGAAAAAAATTGATTATATTGGAAAATTTTCCAAAAAATCTAAATTCTAAAAATGTATGTCCATTTGCCATGAAGTGTTGTGGAAGACCTAAAGGGTTAACAAAGTTTGTAAAAACAGTTTTGAATACCTTGAGGGGTGTAGTTTCTAGAATGGGGTGGAATGGGTGGTTTCTATTATGTAAGCCTCACAAAGTGACTTCAAACCTGAACTGGTCCATAAAAAGTGAAATTTTGAAGATTTGCTTCTAAACTTCTAAGCCTTGTAACATCCCCAAAAAATAAAATATCATTCCCAAAATGCTACAAACATGAAGTAGACATATGGGGAATGTAAAGTCATCACAATTTTTGGGGGTATTACTATGTATTACAGAAGTAGAGAAACTGAAACTTTGAAATTTGCTAATTTTTAAATTTTTTTGGTAAATATGGTATTTTTTTATGCAAAAAAATTTACTTTTTTCACCCGATTTTAGCAGTGTCGTGAAGTACAATATGTGACGAAAAAACAATCTCAGAACGGCCTGGGTAAGTCAAAGCGTTTTAAAGTTATCAGCACTTAAAGTGACAGTGGTCAGATTTGCAAAAAATGGCCTGGTCCTTAAGGTGAAATAGGGCTGTGTCCTTAAGGGGTTAATACACGTCAAAAAGGGCTTTAGAACATATAACTGCACTGCTGAACAGCAAATAGGCCCTTATTTTTTTCCACTTATACATGCCACAAAAGGCTTTAGAACATATAACTGCACCACTAAATGGCAAATAATAAATATTTTTTTGCCACTAATACATGCCAAAAAAGGGCTTTAAAACATATAACTGCACCGCTGAACGGCAAATAGGCCCTTATTTTTTTCCACTTATACAAGCCACAAAATGCTTTAGAACATATAACTACACCATTGTACAGCAAATATATATTTTTTTGCCACTAATACACGCCAAAAAGTGTTGTAATTTTCTCACTTCACCACACAACGGCAAATACTTTTTTTTGTGCCATTAATACACGCCAAAAAGGGCTATACAATATATAAGTGCACCGCTGAACGGCAAATATAATTTTTTTGCCACTAATACACGTCAAAAAGGGCTTTAGAACATATAACTGCACTGCTGAACAGCAAATAGGCCCTTATTTTTTTCCACTTATACACGCCACAAAAGACTTTAGAACATATAACTGCACCGCTGAATGGCAAATAATATACATTTTTTGCCACTAATACATGGCAAAAAGGGCTTTAGAACATATAACTGCACTGCTGAACAGCAAATAGGCCCCTATTTTTTTCCACCTATACACGCCACAAAAGGCTTTAGAACATATAACTGCACCACTGAATGGCAAATAATATATATATTTTGCCACTAATACATGCCAAAAATGGCTATATAACATATAACTGCACCGCTGAACTGCAAATAATATATATATATTTTTGCCACTAATACACGCCAAAAAGGATATTAGAACATATAACTGCACTGCTGAATGGCAAATAATATATATTTTTTTACCACTAATACATGGAAAAGAGGGCTTTAGAACATATAACTGCACTGCTGAACAGCAAATAGGCCCTTATTTTTTCCCCACTTATACACGCCACAAAAGGCTTTAGAACATATAACTGCACCACTAAATGGCAAATAATATATATTTTTTGCCACTAATACACGCCAAAAAGGGCTTTAGAACATATAACTGCACCGCTGAACGGCAAATAGGCCCTTATCGTATTCCACTTATACAAGCCACAAAATGCTTTAGAACATATAACTACACCTTTGTACAGCAAATATATATTTTTTTGCCACTAATACACGCCAAAAAGGGCTTTAGAACATATAACTGCACCGCTGAATGGCAAATAGGCCCTTTCTTTTTTTCACTTATATATGCCACAAAAAGGCTTTAGAACATATAGCTACACCGCTAAATGGCAAATATATATATATATTTTCCACTAATACACGCCAAAAAGGGCATTAGAACATATAACTGCACCACTGAACGGCAAATAATATATATTTTTTTACCACTAATAAACGCCCCAAAAAACTTTAGAACATATAACTCCACCACTGAACGGCAAATAATAGATATTTTTTTGCCACTAATACACGCAAAAAAGGGCTTTAGAACATATAACTGCACTGCTGAACAGCAAATAGGCCCTTATTTTTTTCCACTTATACATGCCACAAAAGGCTTTAGAACATATAACTGCACCACTAAATGGCAAATAATAAAAAAAAAATTCCACTAATACATGCCAAAAAAGGGCTTTAAAACATATAACTGCACCGCTGAATGGCAAATAGGCCCTTATTTTTTTTCACTTATACAAGCCACAAAATGCTTTAGAACATATAACTACACCATTGTACAGCAAATATATATTTATTTGCCACTAATACACGCCAAAAAGTGCTGTAATTTTCTCACTTCAACACACAATGGCAAATACTTTTTTTTGTGCCATTAATACACGCCAAAAAGGGCTATACAACATATAAGTGCACCGCTGAACGGCAAATTATATAATTTTTTTTGCCACTAATACACGTCAAAAAGGGCTTTAGAACATATAACTGCACTGCTGAACAGCAAAAAGGCCCTTATTTTTTTCCACTTATACACGCCACAAAAGGCTTTAGAACATATAACTGCACCGCTGAATGGCAAATAATATACATATTTTGCCACTAATACATGCCAAAAAAGGCTTTAGAACATATAACTGCACTGCTGAATGGCAAATAATAAAAAAAAATTGCCACTAATACATGGCAAAAAGGGCTTTAGAACATATAACTGCACTACTGAACAGCAAATAGGCCCTTATTTTTTCCACTTATACACGCCACAAAAGGCTTTAGAACATATAACTGCACCGCTGAATGGCAAATAATATACATTTTTTGCCACTAATACATGGCAAAAAGGGCTTTAGAACATATAACTGCACTGCGGAACAGCAAATAGGCCCTTATTTTTTCCCACTTATACACGCCACAAAAGGCTTTAGAACATATAACTGCACCACTGAATGGCAAATAATATATATATTTTGCCACTAATACATGCCAAAAATGGCTATATAACATATAACTGCACCGCTGAACTGCAAATAATATATATATATATTTTTGCCACTAATACACGCCAAAAAGGGTATTAGAACATATAACTGCACTGCTGAATGGCAAATAATATATATTTTTTTACCACTAATACATGGAAAAGAGGGCTTTAGAACATATAACTGCACTGCTGAACAGCAAATAGGCCCTTATTTTTTTCCACTTATACACGCCACAAAAGGCTTTAGAACATATAACTGCACCGCTGAATGGCAAATAATATACATATTTTGCCACTAATACATGCCAAAAAAGGCTTTAGAACATATAACTGCACTGCTGAATGGCAAATAATAAAAAAAAATTGCCACAAATAGGCCCTTATTTTTTTCCCACTTATACACGCCACAAAAGGCTTCAGAACATATAACTGCACTACTAAATGGCAAATAATATATTTTTTTGCCACTAATACACGCCAAAAAGGGCTTTAGAACATATAACTGCACCACTGAATGGCAAATAGGCCCTTTCTTTTTTTCACTTATATATGCCACAAAAAGGCTTTAGAACATATAGCTACACCGCTAAATGGCAAATATATATATTTTTTCCACTAATACACGCCAAAAAGGGCATTAGAACATATAACTGCACCACTGAACGGCAAATAATAGATATTTTTTTGCCACTAATACATGCAAAAAAGAGCTTTAGAACATATAACTGCTCCGCTGAACGGCAAATAGGCCCTTATTATTTTCCACTTATTCATGCCACAAAAGGCTTTAGAACATATAACTGCACCGCTGAATGGCAAATAATATATTTTTTTCCCCTCTAATACAAGCCAAAAAAGCTTTAGAACATGTAACTGCACCACACAAGGGCAATTAAGACATAAAAATATTTCCTTGTAATAAACGTTGTCAATGGCTGTTTCAAACAGCACTTGCACCCCAATAACAAGAACGGCTTGCTGGAATTACAGAGCTGTATAATGGCAATTTGGATTCGCAGTCAGTGCAGCAAGGTGTAATAGGATTGCTCCTATTACCCAGGCTCTAAACTCCCCTATTGAACCCTGTTCTGCTTAAATACTGTGGAATGATTCCTCTCTATCCTTCCTCTGAACTTCTATACAGCAAAATAAAAGTTTTAAAGTCTTTTCTACCACTGTCCCTAGCGCCTACTGACTCCCTGCACTAAGTACACTGAAAAATGGCTGAATCCAAGATGGCTGAGGCTATTTATAGGGCTGTTTCATCACAGAGGTGTCTGGCTGCTGAATGGCTGCATGCATATCATTGTGGGTGATCCCTCGTTCCCAGAGTTCCTTGCTCCATGTCCAAACACGTGCAGCAGCCATTTTAGGAAAAAATGTGATTCATTACCACGAAGCGTAAGGAAATTCAGATTCGGTGCAAATCAAATTTTTCCTGAAATTCCACTTCGTCAACTTCGATTCGCTCATCTCTAGATGTCATATATCTTGACTTCTCCAAAGCAATTGATACTGTGCCACATAAAAGGTTAGTATATAAAAAGAGAATGCTTGGACTGGAGGAAAATTGGGTATGCGGGTAAGTAACTGGCACAGCAATGGAAAAAATTGGGTTTGTTATAACGGTGCACACTCAGATTGGTTCATTGTCACTTGTGGGGTACCTCAGGGGTCAAAATTGGGCAGAGAAGTGGCAAATGAGATTTAAACTGATAAATTAAAAATTATGCATATGAGAAGAAATAATAAGTTACCCATACATACTAAATTATAAAACACTGATATGGAAAAGGACTTAGGAATTTTAGTGAACAGCAAATTAAACTGTAGAAACCAGTATCAGACAGCTGCTGTCAAGGCCAATAAGATAATGGGTTGCTCCAAAAAGAGTATAGATGCCCGTGATGAGAACATAGTCCTGTCACTTTATAATCACTAGTCAGACCACACATAGAGTACTGTGTACAGTTCTGGGCTCCTGTGAATAAGACATAGCAGAACTGGAGAGAGTTCAGAGGAGGGCAACTAAAGTAATAACTGGAATGGGTGGACTACAGTACCCAGAAAGATTATCAAAATTATGGTTATTCAGTTTAGAAAAAAGATGGTTTAGGGGAGATCTAATAACCAAGTATAAATACATCAGGGGTCAGTACAGAGGTCTCTCCCATCATCTATTTATACCCAGAACTGTGACGAGGGGACATCCTCTGTGTCTAGAGGAAAGAACATTTCTATGCAAACATAGAAAAGGATTCTTTACGGTAAGAGCAGTGAGACTATGGAACTCTCTGCCTGAGGAGGTGGTGATGGTGAGTTCACTAAAAGAGTTTAAGAGGGGCCTGGAAGTATTTCTGGAGTGTAATAACATTACATCCTATAGCTACTAGGAATGGGTCGTTGATCCAGGGAGTTATTCTGATTGCCTGATTGGAGTCGGGAAGGAATGTTTTTCCCCTAAAATGAGGAAAATTGGCTTCTACTACACAGTTTTTTTTCCCCTTCCTCTGGATCAACTTGCATGATAACAGACTGAACTGGATGGACAGTTGTCTTTTTTCAGCCTTACAAACTATGTCACTATATAAATTCTGCAGTTCCATAGTACAGGATCAACACTGCAAATCAAAGCTATTCCTCCATGTGTGAACATGTCTTTAGAATGCAGACTAACCTGCAGAAGCCAAGTCTATCCTCTGTCTTGTCATGGAGTCCATTAATGTAGCACCCCTGCTTTTTGATGACAACTTTTAAAAAAAAAATCAGATTTTTTTTAACATTTTATCTATTCACAGTCAGTCATACATTTTTACTTTTGTTTTGTGTCATAAACTGAAAAAAAAGGTCTCATTGGTTTAAAAAAATATATTCTCAAGTGACATTAATTTTGCTTTGTATCCCATTATCTGTTGAGACATTAATTTAGTTCTGGCAAATTAGATGTGTTGTCACTGAAGAATTATATTCCCCATAAAGAATAAAAGCATTGGCGTTCTCTTTCATTTTCCTTTCACCATATTTTTGCATGCTTTGCCTCCTGTATCTTCTTTTCCCATGTGCATCTTCATACTTGTCATTATATAGTTTTCTATTTAGATAAATTCACACAGCTATAATATCTTGGGGTAGATAGTTCCTCACTTTATCTTTATTGTTTGTCCTTTGGGTTGTTTGTATAAAATCATTATCTTGGAGTTGATTTAGCAATACTATTTGAATATGTAAATGTACGCTTAAGCTAGCAAGACATTTGTTTTCATTAAGTAATTTGTGCTAAAAAGATATAAGCTAATTGCTGATTGGTTAAATGGTATCAGTACAGATTTGTGTGATGAGTAAGGTAAGCAAATAGCCTTTATATTCCCATATTAAAGGTTTTTTTCCAGGCTTTTATTATTGATGATCTATCTTCAGGATAGGTCATCAATATCAGATTGGCAGGGGTCCGACACACGCCACCACCGCCAGTCAGCTGTATGAAGGGAAGGCACGTTGTCTGCAGCAAGCATGAACAGAGACAGAAGACCCCTGGAAAACCCCTTTAAACCTGCCCAATAAGTCATTGTTTTATATGATGCAATATATGATGACTCTCTAATGAGGTAGTTTATTACCATATTTGTCCACTAGGGGAAGGTCACGGTTGTTTCAATGAAGTTGTGTGGACCATTATTTCAGAATGTTGTGTTGTAGCATATATTTTGACCTATAAGATGCACCCCCAACCCAAAGTGGGTGGGAAATGTCAGTGTGTATTATGGGGCGAATACTAATGAGCACTTCCATTATGGAAGCGCTCATTAGTACAGGAGTACCAGGAAGTAGTGAATGCAGCGCTCCCCTGGCCCTGTACTCACCACTTCCTGGTTGTTGTTGTGTTGTGCATAGCGTGAGGACATAGGCGCTCTGTGACCTCACACTATGTTCCCCCAGGTCACAGCACAGCACGTGACAGGAAGAAAAATAAGAGATGAAAGGAGAGATTTCGACCTCCGGAGTAGGAGCGGTACGTTTTTTTTTTCTTTTTATCATCTGAAATCTGATTAATATGGGAATCTTATTAACATGGAGGTCTAATCTAAGGTCTGATTAATATGGGGGTAATTAATATAGTGGTCTGATCTGAGGTCTGATTAATATGGAGGTCATTAACATGGAGGTCTGATCTGAGGTCTGATTAATATGGGGGTCATTTACATGGAGGTCTGATCTAAGGTCTGATTAATATGGGGCTAATTAACATGGAGGTCTAAATAGGGTCCATATTAACATTGGGGGTCTAATCTGAGATCTGAATGGTTATTTTTTTACATTGGGAGTCTGATCTGAGGTCTCATTGGGGGCCTTATTAACATTGGGGGTCTGTTCTGAGGTCTGATTAACATTGGGGGTCTGATTGAGGCTCTGAGCTGAGGTCTGATTAACAATGGGGGTCTGAGCTGAGCTCTAATGTAAAAATATTTTTAATTTTCTTATTTTCCTCCTGTAAAACATAGGTGTGTCTTTTGGGCAGGTGTGTTTTAAAGGGTAAAATACTGTAAATAGGGAGAAGGCTGCCATGACGGGGCTGGTATCAGGGTCAGAAGTTGGTATTATATTGGAGTGGGCTGATTAGACCAGATACTCTGGGATCAGTGAAGTTGTCCATGGGTCATGGAAATGTATGGAGCAAGATCTAGCATAGCTCATGAGGGTGGACACAGGGCTAGAAAAGAGAGGACAGCGTCCTAGTGATATGGAAAGGGAAGCACAATGCCCTGGTTCATTAGTATCAGCATTTCTGAACCTCTGACTTTTGGTCTGAGAGGAATATGTACTTTATTTTTTAGAGAACAGTGAGTTCTCTGGGTTGCAGTTATAAAAAAGACCCCATCGGTAGCCATTTACATACCTGCTTGAGACAAAAGTGCATTATTTATCTTTGTCAATAATATATTGAGCTATCAAGATGTTTCATCCTTCTATACCCAATACACATTGGATGGCTGCCCAATCCTGCGGAAATCAGCATGTTCTGCCAATATTAATCTGTGTATGGACAGCTTTAAAGAACTTCTAAACCAAATAATTAATCTAAGCAAAATGGTGAACTTCCTTAAAGGAATGAGTCTATGCATTGATGCATAATTTATGTTTTTGTTTTGCTAATATGTCTGACTCTGTACATAAATAATAATCTTGGAGCAATGCTTTTCTGATCCTCATTCCTGTCCCTTCCTCCTCTGCCTTTCATGCTTCAATCTGCCTCTTAACATTAAACTAAGCGTTGGAAAAGCCAGATTTAGACACAGGTGAACAAAGACCTTAGAGAGTGATTGCACAGAACATTTCTATCCTGTTAAATCAAATACTTTTCTTTTATCAGAGACAAAAGGGAGTGGGAAATTAATAAAATGTGATAGACTTGGATTATAGGGATGAAATCTAGAGTACACCGTCATCTAAGATGAACGCATCAGCATATAATAAGGGCAGGTTTGATTGCATGACTAAAAAAAAACACTAATCTGAGTTTCATAACTGACATATTTAGCAGGGAAGCATACAAAGAATTAAGATTCAGCAATCCTGACCTATTTAAACTAAGCTAGTATTCAGAACAGCAGCTGTGTATTTATCATTGTGTATTTGTACTTAGCTTGATTAAGTATGCTGATTGCTTTTAGATATTTTACATTCTCTTCCATAAATGTATACAAATTACCCACATTTGTAATTTACTAAAATCTCAATTTAAAGGGAACTCAAGACAAAGAAATTTGTGTTGTCTATTTAACCGAACCACAACACTCAATTATTGTATTTTAGTCTGCATATCCTACACAATCTAAATCTGAATAGGCTGAGCAAATGAAAAAAAAAAAAAGAAGCAGAGACGTTGCTAAAAGAAATGTCTTATTTACGGAACATGAGAACGTAAGTCTCTCCAAGACATATCTAAAATTAATATACAGTACACTATACTGTACATATCTTCTACAGGATGACATACCATCTGTTCATGGAACTAAAAATAGTCACATTATCCTAACCTAGGATTTACCTTGTAGATTCCAGAAATTAACCATTAATTGTGCCACAGAGGTATTTATGTCTTGCATTGCAAAGCAGAAAATTGATGCATCACACTGGGATCTGCATAGCATATACCGTGTTCTATTAATATTTGGAGTCTGGCTTTAGAGGTTAGAATGAAGAACCCTAACTTGCAAGCTTAAGCATAACACAAAAACAACAGTGAAGCAATAAGTTTTAGATTACACACTATAACAGATCATTTGAGGAGCCTGAAATAAGTGTGCTAAAAATATGCTGTCAGGGAAAGTAAAAAAAAAAAAAAAAAAAAAAAAAACATGGATACAGTATCTAAGAATACAAGAACAGATAACAAAGAATTAGTATGCTGTATGCTGTATTTACAATAATATAAAATGTCAGCTCTTCGGGGCAGGCAACTGTCAATTCTCATTTCTTTTCCAGGACCATTTTTTTATAGTGTATATATATATATATATATATATATATATGCAAATAAAATGCAATTTAAAGAGCCCTTTACACTGAACGTCGATGAGGCAAATTTCAGCACGGAGCTTATGTCTGTGGAGGTTCTCATTTATCCAGGTCATTGTATCTCAGTAGTAATAAGTCAGAGGAACTAGGCTTTTTTCTTGAAGCTGTTTTGCTAGTCATCTGACAGGCTTTCTCAAGTAGAATGGCTTGTATGAGAAATCTCATCCATAAATATTGGTGACTCATACTTTGGTCATGGAGGTAAGATGTTATTTGCATTTGCATGACTGAAGCTATTATGTGCGATTAACTAACTGCAATGTTAGGTTTGCAACCTAGGCCCAAAGGAGAACTGGTTCAAAAGTGGTGTGAAAGAAGCTATTTATGTTAAATTGAAGAAACCAAGCTTGGATTTGCAGCGTACCTGCCTGCAGGGGCAACACATGAGTTACGGTGGGCCGATGGGGGTAGTAGTTAATTTACTCATGGTTAGCAGAGCCTCCCTGGGCTGGCATGCAGTGATGGGGAAGACAGCACTAAATTCTCTGGGGCACTCTCTCTATTGCAGGGACCACCAGCCAGATGGAAGTTGAGGTGTCCTTGATGGTATAGGCGTTTAAGGTGCTTTGGTAGCTGGGCCCCTGTGTTTGTGACGCCAGCACCTTAAGGTGCAAAAGTTGAGAGTAGTAGAAAGGATGAGGAGTCAGCTGTAGTAAAACAGTTGAATCAATCGTCTCAAGGCAGTTGGTACAGTTCATCAATATAGCAAACGCAATAATCCAGATGTTGCAACAAAAAAAAAGGGGGTCAGTCAGCACATCCCAATGCGCAGGGGCACGTTGCTATGGCTGAAAACAACACTGTGAAACAAAACATGCAATGCAACAGCTCTCTGCAAACCAAATAAAGTACAAAAATGCATAATAATTGCTAGTGCTATACTTATAAATTAGAGATGCTTGGCAAATACATTTTGTACAAAATTATTTGAGCCCGTCTGCCGCACGTCAAGGCGTTCTCTGTAAGACGGGTTCCTAACACTAAATTCTACCTGTTATGTGCCATGATGGCTACCATACAATTCAGGGAGTGTAGGTTCCACATGCATGCTGGGCCTGCTTTATAATGGAGGCCATTTTGGCACCAAAGATGACAGAAATTAAAGCAGGCCCAGTATGCATGTGGAACCTACACTCCCCGAATTGTATGGTAGCCTTAATGGGACATACCGTATTTTTCGCCCTATAAGACGCACTTTCCCCCCCCCCCCCCCAAAAGTGGGGGGAAAATAGCAGTGCATCTTATGGGGCGAATGCTGCTGATTTTGCCGAATTTTCAATGATACACCCGCCGCGATGCCGCGTGGCGGGTGTATCAGCTGTGAGGGAGGAGGGGCTGGGGGCCGGCGTCTGCTTTTATAATGACAGCGAGGCCCGTGCAGTGACTGTATTCTACTACACGGGCCCCGCTCACTGTATAACCGCATCTGTAATAGTTAATCATGTATATACCGGTAATCGCATAATCAGCGCCTGTATTTCTTACAACTAGCACTCAGTAGGTAGCAGAGAGGAGGGAGGAGGCAGGCCGGGAGGATGGGCGCCAGCAGCGTGAGTCACTACGTCATGCACCTGCACCGCCCACTTTATGAATGAAGCAGGCGGTGTGGGCGCATGACGTAGTGACTCACGCTGCCAGCGCCCATCCTCCCGGCCTGCCTCCTCCCTCTTCTCTGCTACATACCGAGCGCTTGTGGTTGTAAGTACTACAGGCGCTGATTATGCGATTACCGGTATATACATGATTAACTATTACAGATTTGATTATACAGTGAGTGGGGCCCGTGTAGTAGAATACAGTAACTGCAGGGCCCCGCTGTCATTATAAAAACAGATGCGACCCCCACCCCTGTATTGAGGGTCATTTACTACAGGGACACTGTTATGGAGGGGATCTGTGGATGACACATAGCATAAGATACTATATACAGGGAGTGCAGAATTATTAGGCAAGTTGTATTTTTGAGGATTCATTTTATTATTGAACAACAACCATGTTCTCAATGAACCGAAAAAACTCATTAATATCAAAGCTGAATATTTTTGGAAGTAGTTTTTAGTTTGTTTTTAGTTTTAGCTATTTTAGGGGGATATCTGTGTGTGCAGGTGACTATTACTGTGCATAATTATTAGGCAACTTAACAAAAAACAAATATATACCCATTTCAATTATTTATTTTACCAGTGAAACCAATATAACATCTCAACATTCAAAAATATACATTTCTGACATTCAAAAACAAAACAAAAACAAATCAGTGACCAATATAGCCACCTTTCTTTGCAAGGACACTCAAAAGCCTGCCATCCATGGATTCTGTCAGTGTTTTGATCTGTTCACCATCAACATTGCGTGCAGCAGCAACCACAGCCTCCCAGGCACTGTTCAGAGAGGTGTACTGTTTTCCCTCCTTGTAAATCTCACATTTTATGATGGACCACAGGTTCTCAATGGGGTTCCGATCAGGTGAACAAGGAGGCCATGTCATTAGATTTTCTTCTTTTATACCCTTTCTTGCCAGCCACGCTGTGGAGTACTTGGACGCGTGTGATGGAGCATTGTCCTGCATGAAAATCATGTTTTTCTAGAAGGATGCAGACTTCTTCCTGTACCACTGCTTGAAGAAGGTGTCTTCCAGAAACTGGCAGTAGGACTCGGAGTTGAGCTTGACTCCAACCTCAACCCGAAAAGGCCCCACAAGCTCATCTTTGATGATACCAGCCCAAATTAGTACTCCACCTCCACCTTGCTGGCGTCTGAGTCGGACTGGAGCTCTCTGCCCTTTACCAATCCAGCCACAGGCCCATCCATCTGGCCCATCAAGACTCACTCTCATTTCATCAGTCCATAAAACCTTAGAAAAATCAGTCTTGAGATATTTCTTGGCCCAGTCTTGACGTTTCAGCTTGTGTGTCTTGTTCAGTGGTGGTCGTCTTTCAGCCTTTCTTACCTTGGCCATGTCTCTGAGTATTGCACACCTTGTGCTTTTGGGCACTCCAGTAATGTTGCAGCTCTGAAATATGGCCAAACTGGTGGCAAGTGGCATCTTGGCAGCTGCACGCTTGACTTTTCTCAGTTCATGGGCAGTTATTTTGCGCCTTGGTTTTTCCACACGCTTCTTGCGACCCTGTTGACTATTTTGAATGAAACGCTTGATTGTTCGATGATCACGCTTCAGAAGCTTTGCAATTTTAAGAGTGCTGCATCCCTCTGCAAGATATCTCACTATTTTTTACTTTTCTGAGCCTGTCAAGTCCTTCTTTTGACCCATTTTGCCAAAGGAAAGGAAGTTGCCTAATAATTATCCACACCTAATATAGGGTGTTGATGTCATTAGACCACACCCCTTCTCATTACAGAGATGCTCATCACCTAATATGCTTAATTGGTAGTAGGCTTTCGAGCCTATACAGCTTGGAGTAAGACAACATGCATAAAGAGGATGATGTGGTCAAAATACTCATTTGCCTAATAATTCTGCATGCAGTGTACAGGGAGTGCAGAATTATTAGGCAAGTTGTATTTTTGAGGATTAATTTTATTATTGAACAACAACCATGTTCTCAATGAACCCAAAAAACTCATTAATATCAAAGCTGAATATTTTTGGAAGTAGTTTTTAGTTTGTTTTTAGTTTTAGCTATTTTAGGGGGATATCTGTGTGTGCAGGTGACTATTACTGTGCATAATTATTAGGCAACTTAACAAAAAACAAATATATACCCATTTCAATTATTTATTTTTACCAGTGAAACCAATATAACATCTGAACATTCACAAATATACATTTCTGACATTCAAAAACAAAACAAAAACAAATCAGTGACCAATATAGCCACCTTTCTTTGCAAGGACACTCAAAAGCCTGCCATCCATGGATTCTGTCAGTGTTTTGATCTGTTCACCATCAACATTGCGTGCAGCAGCAACCACAGCCTCCCAGACACTGTTCAGAGAGGTGTACTGTTTTCCCTCCTTGTAAATCTCACATTTGATGATGGACCACAGGTTCTCAATGGGGTTCAGATCAGGTGAACAAGGAGGCCATGTCATTAAATTTTCTTATTTTATACCCTTTCTTGCCAGCCACGCTGTGGAGTACTTGGACGCGTGTGATGGAGCATTGTCCTGCATGAAAATCATGTTTTTCTTGAAGGATGCAGACTTCTTCCTGTACCACTGCTTGAAGAAAGTATCTTCCAGAAACTGGCAGTAGGACTGGGAGTTGAGCTTGACTCCATCCTCAACCCGAAAAGGCCCCACAAGCTCATCTTTGATGATACCAGCCCAAACCAGTACTCCACCTCCACCTTGCTGGCGTCTGAGTCGGACTGGAGCTCTCTGCACTTTACCAATCCAGCCACGGGCCCATCCATCTGGCCCATCAAGACTCACTCTCATTTCATCAGTCCATAAAACCTTAGAAAAATCAGTCTTGAGATATTTCTTGGCCCAGTCTTGACGTTTCAGCTTGTGTGTCTTGTTCAGTGGTGGTCGTCTTTCAGCCTTTCTTACTTTGGCCATGTCTCTGAGTATTGCACACCTTGTGCTTTTGGGCACTCCAGTGATGTTGCAGCTCTGAAATATGGCCAAACTGGTGGCAAGTGGCATCTTGGCAGCTGCACGCTTGACTTTTCTCAGTTCATGGGCAGTTATTTTGCGCCTTGGTTTTTCCACACCCTTCTTGCGACCCTGTTGACTATTTTGAATGAAACGCTTGATTGTTCGATGATCACGCTTCAGAAGCTTTGCAATTTTAAGAGTGCTGCATCCCTCTGCAAGATATCTCACTATTTTTGACTTTTCTGAACCTGTCAAGTCCTTCTTTTGACCCATTTTGCCAAAGGAAAGGAAGTTGCCTAATAATTATGTACACCTGATATAGGGTGTTGATGTCATTAGACCACACCCCTTCTCATTACAGAGATGCACATCACCTAATATGCTTAATTGGTAGTAGGCTTTCGAGCCTATACAGCTTGGAGTAAGACAACATGCATAAAGAGGATGATGTGGTCAAAATACTCATTTGCCTAATAATTCTGCACGCAGTGTATGTGTCATACACAGATCCCCATAACAGTGCCCTCCAGAGACCCCAATAATAGCCACCCACAGATCCCCCATAAGTGTCACCCACAGATCCCCCATAAGTGTCACCCACAGATCCCCCATAACAGTGCGTCACCCACAGATCCCCCATAACAGTGCGTCACCCACAGATCCCCCATAACAGTTCGCCATACACAGATCCCCATAACAGTGCTCCATCCACAGATCACAATTTGTTCAAAACCCACCAAAAGCACACCTATTGGTTAAAAATATTTTTTTTCTTATTTTCCTCCTCATATACCTAAGTGCGTCTTATGGGCCGGTGCGTCTTATAGGGCAAAAAATACGGTAGGTAGAATTTAGTGTTAGGAACCCGTCTTACAGAAATCGCCTTAATGTGCGGCAGACGGGCTCAAATAATTTTGTACAAAATGTATTTGCCAAGCATCTCTAATTTATAAGTATAGCACTAGCACCCCAGATGTTGGTTTAACTGGAATTCCATATAACAGGTCTGGCAATTGTCAGTTGAGGAGTTCTCTAATGCTGCTACTTTATAGGCAAAGAATGGGTAAATTTGCACAAGTCCACTTTCTAGCACTCAGGTACTGAATATAATGATTTCCTATTTATCTTGAGCAATCCAATAAGGGCGTTCTCCCTCGTGGCAGGCAAACTCTCTGCTACATTATTTGATGCAGGATGCTCTCCTGAAATATTCAGGTCCACTATGTCCCAGAAAGCGTTTAGTGGAAAAGGATAATTCTGCGCACTAATTATCCAGTTGTGTCCAGGTACCTTTAAGTTCCTCCTGGTCACTGGTGCTGGTGAAGTCTCTTGGCTAGACTCAGCTCTAATTTTCACTAGACTTGCTTTATATTCATACTTAGACTTACTGTATTGTGCTGGGCTGCAGTAAACACTTGGTTTGTCCTCTCCAGGCTTGATCAGGGTCCAGAGGAAGAAAGGTAGCTACATTCTTGACTGAGCCTGCTTTGCTCCTCCATACACTTCCTTCTCCTTTCTGCTTCCTACATTACTCAACACTAACTTAATTAACAAACCCCTGGCTATATATAGTATGTGGTGCCAGCACCACCTACGGGGCGAATAGATGTAATGACAATGCCAGCCTGATATTAGGAAATACAATACATTAAATTACAGAAATTTAAGGGGCCCACTTGTACACACATAAGTGGGACGCTGCAGATATAGGTGGAGAGGTGTGACATCTATTGTCTGACACTTACAATGCTGTTCTAACACCTCTCCTGAGCAGTTTAATAACATATAATAGCTTCAGTCATACAAATGCAATAAACATCTTACCTCCATGACGGTAAGTATGAGTCACTAGTATTTATGTCAGATTTTTCATACAAGGCATTCTAATTGAGAAAGTCAGTGGGATGACTAGCAAAACATTTCGAAGAAAAAACACAAGTCCAGTTGTTCTGACTTATTACTACTGATATTGGGAAGAAGCACTTTTAAGAATTCCTGTTCCCAATAATTGTTCTGTGTAATGATGCCACAATCACCTGATGACTGAGCAAACACATGTTCTTTGGGTGAAAGCATTGTAGATGCAGACACCAAAATCATAATTTCTGGGCAGTAGATCACGCAGTGTAAACAATGAATCTGTATGTGAATAAACGATCACCTCTGCTCATGATCAGGTAATTATTATTATTAATCGGGTAATGGTTCTGTCATAATAATTTCCTACACATTTGATCCTTGTAAAGGAGCCTTAACGAGGTAATCCCAGGACTAATGTAAAAAATTCAAAGCAGACATCATATAGTACATGACAACCTCTTTCTAACAAAGCTAGAACCAGCCCTGTACCTCACATAGATCGAGAGATCTCAACATTCATTGCTCTGCTAGATTTATATCCAGCTGAAAGCTCAAGGGGAGTGTCTTCTCTGCTGCAGCTAAGGGGGCGTGTCTCAGCTCTACCTATCACATCTCAGGGGGCAGTTAAAGCATCAAACTGAGCACGTGCGGCCTTCTCAGTGAGCAGGACAAAGAAATAAGGAAAAAAACAAACAGCAGGTGACACTTTACAGATACATTTTATTTAATAACTCTGTGGCTATGTTAAATGTTGTATTACATTTAATTACAAAAGTATTCAGGTTCTGGTTTGAAAACTTTAGAATATTTTTTTTGTGAGACGACCCGTTTAATTGTAAGAGGTGGTAAATGCAATTCACTGACACACTGACGTCCAGTGCAAGAGCTTTTTATTGTAGTTGCTCTTAATTCTGGGTCAAGGGGCCCACCTACCCTCCATATTCCATACAGATATAAAGATTATACCACAAAAGCAGCAGTCCAGAAAACACACCAATCTAAGGCTACTTTCACACTTGCATTGTTAATTCTGGTATTGAAATTCAGCAGAGGTTCTCTAAACCAGAATTAAATGGATCCGTTTTGATTTTGCCCATCAGGATCAATTCGTTCCGTTAGGATGCAGTTGTGTGAAATCGAAACGGAAAAAAAAAACGGATCCGTCACTAAATACACTGAAAGGCAATTGGTGACTGATCCATTTTTTAGCCTCATAAAAAATGGATCATAATTACATATTTTTTTCCGTTTTTATGACTGGACACAAAACTGCAGTTTGCAACAGTTTTGTGTCCGGTCACAAAACTGAATGCTGACGGGAGGGAAGTCATCATGATGTATCCTGAACAGATCTCTTTCCATTCAGAAGGCATGAGGACTAAACGGAAACATTTTATTTTATTTTTTTCCGGTATTGACATCTCAATACCGGAAAAAAATAATGCAAGTTTGAAACAGGCCTAACAATAAGTAAGCTAAAAAATATAAGAAAAGTAGACATGTGTGGATCAGGAAACCCGGCAGCACATAAATAAACAAAAACTGCTACTGAAGAAAAGTTCATATGCCCAAATATAAAAACACATAGGTAAGAAATAAGGAACTCATACCAAAAGGGTTCAAGTGCAAAGTGCCAAACGAAAATAAATCCCCAAAGGGTATAATCCCTGGGGATATGCAATAAATAAACCACAGCTACAAAAATGACAGCGCAAAGATAACCTAAATGTAACAACATAAGACAAAGACTGCCAAATGAAGTAGTATACATCCATAATATGTAAGATACCCCAGGGAAATGTCCAACCTGCCGCCTTTATCTAGGCGTTAGACTTAGGTTATCCTTGCCCTGTCATCTTTGTAGCTGTGGTTATTTATATCATAGGGGTGTATTGCCTTTGGGGATTGATTTTTGTTTGGCATTTTGGTATGAGTTCCTTATTTCTTATCTATGTGTATTGATGTATTGACATTGGATATGCCATTTTATGACATTGTTCTGCATTTTATAAGTGGAATGCCAGGGGCGTAGCTAAAGGCTCATGGGCCCTGATGCAAGAGTTCAGCTTGGGCCCCCCTTCCTTCAGTGCTTTATGGCCAGGGGCAGGGAAGCACATTGCCTTTGTGCTGCCTAAGGCAAACATTGAAACGGCACCCCCCTGTACAAATTCTTGACATTACCCCTTTCCCTCCAGCCAGAGGTGTAACTTGACCAGCAAGCACTTTCTATAATACTGGTGTCTTCTTATGTGGCACAAGGATCTTTGGGCCCCCTCAGGCTCCTGGGCCCGGTAGCGACTGCTACCTCTGAACCACCTATAGCTACGCCCCGGGGGAATTCTGTTACATAGTAACATAGTTTGTAAGGCTGA
Source organism: Bufo bufo (assembly GCF_905171765.1). NCBI lineage: Eukaryota > Metazoa > Chordata > Amphibia > Anura > Bufonidae > Bufo > Bufo bufo. The sequence goes on from NC_053392.1 coordinate 192,631,294, forward strand.
AAAAAGACATCCATCCTTCCAGTTCAGGCTTTTATCCTGCAAGTCGATCCAGATGAAGCCAAAAAACAACAACCCTGTGAGGTAGAAGCCAATGTTCCTCATTTTAGGAGGAAACAATTCCTTCCGACTTCAATCAGGCAGTCGAGATAACTCCTTGGATCAACGACCCCTCTTTAGTAACTATAACCTGAAATATTATTACACTCAAGAAATACATCCAGGATTGTTCTATCCATATATATATATATATTTGTATTTATTTATTTTTTATTGGATCTCAAGCATATAATTTTCATATTTTAGACAAATGCACATTTCTTTAGTAGCAGTTTTTGTTAGATTTACAGATTAAATTAACTTGAAAAGGAACTGACTAGCTATGCAAGCTCTCTCCATTTAAGCTAAATGCAAACAATAGTATGTATTTTGCAGTACGCAAACCGCAGATCCGCAAAATATAGATACTAGCTGTGTGCATCCCACAACGTGTTTGTAGAAGTGCCTATTCTTGTCTGCAAAATGGACAAGAATATGACTTGCTCTATAATTTGCAGATCAGTCACACGGATGTGGACACCGTCCAGGTGACATCAGTGTGCTGTCTGCTTTTTTGAAGGCCCCATAGAAATGAATGAGTCTGCATGCGATCTGCACAAAATGCTAATCAGACTCGTCCTGAAAATGCTGTTGAGTGCATGAGGCCTTACCCTGACTTTTAACTATGTTAAACCCTAAATAACACATTGTGCTATCATAGTGCATTGTACAAAAAAACTAAAGAAAAACCCAACTCTGCTGCACTGATAAAACCAGCCTGCTACTGAAGTGCCACAATAGAAAAGGATAGAAATCATAATGAACATTTTTAGTGTGCTTTCACTTTAAGGGCTCATGCACACGACTGTATGGCTTTTTCAGTGTTTTGCGGGCCGTTTTTAACTGATCCGTTTTTCTGTTTTTTGTTTCAGTAGTGTTTCCGGTTCCGTTCCATTTTTCCGTACGGCATATACAGTATACAGTAATTACATAGAAAAAATTGGGCTGCGCATAAAATTTTCAATAGATGGTTCCGCAAAAATGGAACGGATACGGAAGACATATGGAATGTATGTGTTCCTTTTTTTTTTGCGGACCCATTGACTTGAATGGAGCCAAGGAATGTGATTTGCGGGCAATATTAGGACATGTTCTATCTTTGAACGGAACGAAAAAACGGAAATACGGAAACGGAATGCACACGGAGACACTCGAGTTTTTTTTGCTGACCCATTGAAATGAATGGTTCAGTATAAGTAACGCATACTAAACTAAAAAAACGTCCAGTATTCTGAATGCAAAAAACTTTTGTGTGCATGAGCCGTAAGGAAAGTGAAGGAACAATGTATTGATTTGTTAATCCTTCTAGCAGAACAGAATAACTGCAAACACATAATAAGCACTTTCCTCCAATTTTTAAAAGCTTTTTTTTATTTCCACTCTGCATTATAACTCTATAAAGCCAGGCTAAGAGTGGAAATATGAAAGTAGTTAGGACTGTATGCTTTTTAATAAACCCCATGAATAATTAAGCACTGGAGTTGGAGAAGACTCTGTAATGGCAGAGATAAGATGCCATTACTGACAGTTACTTTGAATGTGTTAGATGAACTGTATCATAAGTAAACCTTAAATACCCGGCATGCCGCGTAACATGCACTTGGGTCGTAAACTAATGTTGTATCTTTATTTTGAAGTTTAATATTATCGTCTGCTGCTCTTCATGGCTGTGGGTGTAATGTGATGTAAGTGGTATTAACAGTGACATGAAAATAAGTAAATGCCTGATACGTTCTATTAGTATTTATTGTGTCAAATGTTAAACAATGCAGTTATTGCTGTTCTAACAACTGTGGCAGACATGACAACCAAAGAACTAGCATTAACTATGAATCTTTTGTCACAATAGTATTTGTAAATGTCACTCAGAGAATTATTTCTGTTAGTATTGTTATTCTAGAAAATAGTTACCATTGAAGAAAACATACAACAGATCTGCTGCCAATACGCTATCAGCACTCTCGGCCAATATTTGCATTATTCACTGTGTTTTCTGTACCTGAAATATGTCATATTTATTTATGGTGAAAGGGGCTCAAATCCGACCAAGGGCAACATCTGCATGGAGTTTGTACATTCTCCAAGTGTTTGTGTGGGTTCCCTCTGGATACTCCAGTTTCCTATAATGCAAGTCACCCGTACATACTAAATGGTAAACGACTCGGTAACACTGACATGGAAAAGGATCTAGGAATTTTAATAAACAGCAAACTAAGCTGCAAAAAACAGTGTCAGGCAGCTGCTGCCAAGGCCAATAAGATAATGGGTTGCATCAAAAGGGGCATAGATGCCCGTGATGAGAACATATTCCTACTACTTTACAAATCACTGGTCAAACCACACATGGAGTACTGTGTACAGTTCTGGGCTCCTGTAAACAAGGCAGGCATAGCAGAGCTGGAGAGGGTCCAGAGGAGGGCAACTAAAGTAATAACTGGAATGGGGCAACTACAGTACCCTGAAAGATTATCAAAATTAGGGTTATTCACGTTAGAAAAAAGACGACTGAGGGGAGATCTAATTACTATGTATAAATATATCAGGGGGCAGTACAGAGATCTATCCCATCATCTATTTATCCCCAGGACTGTGACTGTAACGAGGGGACATCCTCTGCGTTTGGAGGAAAGAAGGTTTGTACACAAACATAGAAAAGGGTTCTTTACGGTAAGAGCAGTGAGACTATGGAACTCTCTGCCTGAGGAGGTGGTGATGGTGAGTACAATAAAGGAATTCAAGAGGGGCCTGGATGTATTTCTGGAGTGTAATAATATTACAGGCTATAGCTACTAGAGAGGGGTCGTTGATCCAGGGAGTTATTCTGATTGCCTGATTGGAGTCGGGAAGGAATTTTTTATTCCCCTAAAGTGAGGAAAATTGGCTTCTACCTCACAGGGTTTTTTTGCCTTCCTCTGGATCAACTTGTAGGATGACAGGCCGAACTGGATGGACAAATGTCTTTTTTCGGCCTTATGTACTATGTTACTATGTTACTATGTTACTATGTTACTTAAGACATTCTGATAGGGATCTTGTGAGCTCCACTGGGTCTGTAAAGCGGTGTCAAATATGTCAGCGTCATGTAAGTGAGTAAAATAAATAAAATATGAAATAGTGAAGAAAATATTGATTACTTTTTTACTAACATGTGCGAGCTATTTGATTAATAACATTTTATAAATCTGCTTATATCTATCATTTTAAGGACAAACTTGATTATATTACAACTAGTTATTTTCCTTTTACCTTATTTGGGTCACAATTTTGTGATTTTCTTTGTATTTGTTACATCAGATTCCAAGATCCACATCTTTTCATTGTTACATATAAAGAGCTATATACAGTTGCAAGAAAAAGTATGTGAACCCTCTGGAATGATATGGATTTCTGCACAAATTGGTCATAAAATGTGATCTGATCTTCATCTAAGTCACAACAATAGACAATCACAGTCTGCTTAAACTAATAACACAAAGAATTAAATGTTACCATGTTTTTATTGAACACACCATGTAAACATTCACAGTGCAGGTGGAAAAAGTATGTGAACCCTTGGATTTAATAACTGGTTGAACCTCCTTTGGCAGCAATAACTTCAACCAAACGTTTCCTGTAGTTGCAGATCAGACGCGCACAACGGTCAGGAGTAATTCTTGACCATTCCTCTTTACAAAACTGTTTCAGTTCAGCAATATTCTTGGGATGTCTGGTGTAAATCGCTTTCTTGAGGTCATGCCACAGCATCTCAATCGGGTTGCGGTCAGGACTCTGACTGGGCCACTCCAGAAGGCATATTTTCTTCTGTTTAAGCCAGTCTGTTGTTGACTTACTTCTATGCTTTGGGTCGTTGTCCTGTTGCAACACCCATCTTCTGTTGAGCTTCAGCTGGTAGACAGATGGCCTTAAGTTCTCCTGCAAAATGTCTTGATAAACTTGGAATTCATTTTTCCTTCAATGATAGCAATCCGTCCAGGCCCTGACGCAGCACAGCAGCCTCAAACCATGATGCCCCCACCACCATACTTCACATTTGAGATGAGGTTTTGATGTTGGTGTGCTGTGCCTCTTTTTCTCCACACATAGTGTTGGGTGTTTCTTCCAAACAACTCAACTTTGGTTTCATCTGTCCACAGAATATTTTGCCAATACTGCTGTGGAACATCCAGGTGCTCTTGTGCAAACTGTAAACGTGCAGCAATGTTTTTTTTGGACAGCAGTGGCTTTCTCTGTGGTATCCTCCCATGAAATCCATTTTTGTTTAGTGTTTTACATATCGTAGATTTGCTAACAGGGATGTTAGCATATGCCAGAGACTTTTGTAAGTCTTTAGCTGACACTCTAGGATTCTTCTTCACCTCATTGAGCAGTCTGCGCTGTGCTCTTGCAGTCATCTTTACAGGACGGCCACTCCTAGGGAGAGTAGCAGCAGTGCTGAACTTTCTTCATTTATAGACAATTTGTCTTACCGTGGACTGATGAACAGCAAGGCTTTTGGAGATACTTTTATAACCCTTTCCAGCTTTATGAAAGTCAACAATTCTTAATCGTAGGTATTCTGAGAGCTCTTTTGTGCGAGGCATCATTCACACCAGGCAATGCTTCTTGTGAAAAGAAAATCCAGAACTGGTGTGTTTTTTTTATAGGGCAGGGCAGCTGTAACCAACACCTCCAATCTCATCTCATTGATTGGACTCCAGTTGGCTGACACCTCACTCCAATTAGCTCTTGGAGATGTAATTATTCTAGGGATTCACATACTTTTTCCACCTGCACTGTTAAGGGGGTGAGCCCCTGTGGAGGTCACTGTCAAGTGGGTGGTATGCTGTGAAAGTCACTGTTAAAGGGGAAGGCTGCTGTAAAGGTCAAAGTTAAGGGCGTGGGCTGCTATGGAGGTCAAAAGGGACGGGCCACTGTGGGGGCGTAAGTGTTAAGGGGGGGAGGGCTGTGGAGGTCACTGTTTTGGGGGCGGGGTGCTGTAGATGTCACTGTTATAGTGGATAGTGTTGATATCTTTTAACGACACACACAAACATTAAATTAAATATATTAAATAAATTCTAGCAAAGTCAGGTGCTTCAGCTAGTAAAATATATAAATGTGTACTATTACTTAAACATATGCATTTTTTAGAGAAAAGTGAAATTTCGGGTTTTTATTAGAGATGAGCGAATCGAAGCTGACGAAGTGGAATTCGATCCAAATTTCAGGAAAAATTTGATTTGCAATTAATGCTAATTTCCTCGTTGCTCATGGTAACGAATCACAATTTTCCTAAAATGACGGCTAAAATGGCGTGTGAGGACGTGGGGCAAGGAATTGTGGGAAGGCGGGATGACCCATAATGCCATGCATGCAGCCAATCAACAGCCAGCCAGCCCTGTGATGTCAAAGCCCTATAAATACGGTGGCCATCTTAGAATCAGACATTTTCCAGCATTCTGAGTGCAGGAACAGACGTGAGAAGCCGCTAGGGACAGCAATCGGAAAAACCTTATTGTGAAAAAAATAAATAAAAAATTAAAACTGCAGGGAAAGGATAGGGTAGAATCATTTGACAGCATCTTAGTGCAGGGATCGACATCAGAAGTCGCTAGGGACACTGCTAGAAAAGCGATTTAAAAGTGCAGGGAAAGGATAGGGAGGAATCATGTCACAGCATCTTAGTGCAGGGAGAGACGTCAAAAGACACTAGGGACAGTGCTAGAAAGGCAGTTTACGAGTGCAAGGAAAGATTATTTGGGGATCCAAATAGCCGTTATACAGCTCTGTCATTCCAGCAATTTGTTCTCGTTATTGGAGTGGAAGTGCTATGTTGAAAAGCCTTTAGTGGCCTATTTCAGTACAGAAAGAAAATTATATACGCATTTCACTTCTGCATTTATATGTGGTGAAAGCGTTTAGTGGCGTATTTAAGTACAGAAAGAAAAATATATATGCACTTCACTGTTGCAGTTATTTGTGGCGAAAGAGTTTAGTGGCCTATTTCAGTACAAAAAGAAAATATATACTCATTTCACTGTTGCAGTTATTTATGGTGAAAGCGTTTAGTGGCCTATTGCAGTACAGAAAGAAAAATATATATATGCACTTCACTGTTGCAGTTATTTGTGGTGAAAGTGTTTAATGGCCTATTTCAGTACAAAAATAAAAATATATTCTCTGTTCACTTCTGCAGTTATTTGTGGTGAAATCGTTTAGTAGCCTATTGCAGTACAAAAAGAAAAATATATTCATTGTTTTTAGATGTGTTTTAATTTGCTTTCAATTTTAGTTCAGCTAAAAGTATGTCAGACAGAGAAGTGCCAGGCCATGCACAGAGGAGTGGCAGAGGCATAAATGTTTCTGTCGCAGGCTAAGGTCATAGCAGAGTAAGGGGGCGTGGCAGCAGGAGTCGCAGCGAGAGGCCTGAGCTTCCGGTGTCATTTAGCGCTCGTGTCTTGACCAGAAACCCAGCGGTTCTTGATTGGTTAACTCGGTCATCCACTTCATCCCAAGTGACATCAGACACCCCCAGGCAACAGTCGGTGGATTCATCAGACACAACCCTTAGTTGGCATGGCCCGGGAGCAGGCCCTGTGCCCTCACCTTTCCTCAACCTGCCTCTGTCCTTTTCTGTTCCCTCACCGCAAGAAGTATTATATGCTGTAGGCTCAGCTCCACTTTTCAGCGAGGAAGAGCTACTAGAGGACAGTCAGCAGCTACTGCCCAGCCAAGATCTGGAGGAGACATCTGCCGCTTCCTCCGCTAGGCGGGCAAGTAGTGATGAGGAGAGTGGTGTGGGAGGTGGTGTTGCGAGCGGTCAGGCTCCTGACCCAGAGACCGTTGAGGAGGACATCAGTGACGTGAAGACACTACTCGATGATAAACGAACATGATGTACCAGTATGTCATGGTAGCCGAGGGAATGTATGGTGTGGGCTGTTGTAATGAGTCTGCTTCATATGCAGCAGGTGCCGGCTGTATCATACAGCAGACTCCCAGCTGCAATGATGGGGAATGGTGATCCCTCCGAAACCCGTCATTTAATACACGTCACATCTGTGAGGTAAGTCAGAGGGATGCAGCTCCCTCTGCCTTCAGATCAGAGCCCCTTCAGTGAAATTGCAGGGGCTTCAATTTGTTGCCATTGCAACCTGGACACTTTTGAAGTTGTCATGGTAATGGTAACCTACCATGTGCACGAGGCACAGCTCAGCAAAGAGTGCTTCAAAATCCTATTCACCCTAATAGATCTTTATTAGTATGAATAGGACAAGGGTTCAAAAGATCCCAGGTTCTAGTCCACTAAGGGGGTTAAAAGTTGTCACTGTAAAATGACAAGTAAAAAAAATATGAAACTATTAAAGCTTTAATATTACCCCTCTTTCACCATTTTATATATAAGTATATATATATAAAAAATAACCACATAATAGGTATTGCAGCGTCCAAAAATATCAGAACTATTAAAATATTAATAAACATTTCCTGTGCTGATCGTTGTAAAAGGATGGGCAGGTGATGGGCAGTTGGATCTAATGAACCGATGAATCAGGAGAGAAAAACGGTCATGGCACATCTCCGGAGTGACAGAAGAAGAAAGCCAGATCTCCAAGTGGCGAATCCACTTCTCCAACCCCAGTGCTCTCCTGCCCTACAGGTGGAACACCATTCTTCTGCCTTCTGCTTTTCCTCCTTTTCCACATAATCTAATATCGATAAGAATATGTCATCAGGAATATCCAGATCCTCCTCTCTCTGCATCTTGCTGACTTTTCTCGGACATGGAGTCCGCAAAGGATGATATGAGGATAGTCATCATTAGGGGTGAGCAAAGGGAGCTTCGGATACTAGATCTGAAGTTACTTCACTCAAATTTTCGTTTTAATGCTGTACGGAGATTGCTCTCTGTACAGCAATAAAATGGATGGGCTCTTGCTAGGCAAATTTGTTATCATTAGGGATGAGCGAACCCGAACTGTACAGTTCGGGTTCGTACCGAATTTTGTGGTGTTCGTGACACGGACCCGAACCCGAACATTTACGTAAAAGTTCGGGTTCTGGTACGGTGTTCGGCGCTTTCTTGGCGCTTTTTGAAAGGCTGAAAAGCAGCCAATCAACGAGCGTCATACTACTTGCCCCAAGAGTCCATCACAGCCATGCCTATTATTGGCATGGCTGTGATTGGCCAGTGCAGCATATGACCCAGCCTCTATTTAAGCTGGAGTCACGTAGCTCCCCACGTCACTCTGCTCTGATCAGTGTAGGGAGAGAATGCAGCTGCTGTTAGGGCGAGATTAGGCAGGGATTTACTCAGCAAAAACACTTAATGAAGTGATCGATCTACAGCTGTGAATCATTCAACTTCTGCTAGTTAATTGCTCACTGTTTTTAGGCTGCCCAGAGCGTTTTTCTGTCACCTTTTTCTGGGGTGATCGGTGGCCATTTTGTGTCTTGTGGTGCGCCAGCACAAGCTGCCCCCAAGTCCATTTAACCATCAATAGTGTGTTGTTGTTTTTTTGCTATATCCTACATCAGGGGCTTGGCTGTACTTGCTATTTTATTGAGGGGTGAAATACAATTGCCAAAATAGCAATACCCTAAATCTGGTGTGTCAGCTGTGGCTAGCCAATTGTAATACTGTCTGCTGTCTGGCAAAGGATATATTTTTTTCTGGGGTGAAATTCAATTGCCAAAATAGCAATACAGTAAATCTGGTGTTCCAGCTGTGGCTGGACAAATTTTATAGTGTCCGTCAAAGCATAGTTTTTGTTCTGGGTTGAAATTCAATTCCCAAAATAGCAATACCCTAAATCAGTGGTTTCTGCTGTTGCAGGCCAAGTGTAAATCTGTCTGTAAAAGGGTATATTACACTCAGCGTGCATGTCCAATTGCATTTTTGTTCCGTGAAAGGGTATATTACACAAACTGTTAAATTACAATTGCTGAAAGCATAAGCCTTTAAATTTGCACGCACTATTGTGCATCTCACATAGTGTATTTCTGTCCGTAAAAGTGTATATTACATTCAAGGTGCAAATTCAAGTGCTGATAGGGTCATCCTCAATAACATCACACGCTACCGTGCATCTCCAAGTCTAATTCTGTCCGTAAAAGGATACCTGTCATCCAGGGCCTAAATACTAGGCCTACAATTTATATTCAGCTAAATCTGTGGTTACTGCTGTGGCTGGTCAAGTTATTTAGTGTCCGTAAAAGCACGGTTTTTGTTCTGGGTTGAAATTCAATTCCCAAAATAGCAATTCCCTAAATCAGTGGTTTCTGCTGTTGCAGGCCAAGTGTAAATCTGTCCGTAAAAGGGTATATTACACTCAGCGTGCATCTACAAGTCTATTTTTTTTCAGTAAAAGGGTATATTACACAAACTGTTAAATTACAATTGCTGAAAGCATAAGCCTTTAAATTTGCACGCACTATTGTGCATCTCACATAGTGTATTTCTGTCCGTAAAAGGGTATATTACATTGAAGGTGAAAATTCAAGTGCTGAAAGGGTCATCCTTAATAACTTCACACGCTACCGTGCATCTCCAAGTCTAATTCTGTCTGTTAAAGGATACCTTTCATCCAGGGCCTAAATACTAGGCCTACAATTTATATTCCCCTAAATCTGTGGTTACTGCTGTGCCTGTATTAGTGTAATACGGTACTTAAATAAATAGCCAGATAGTGTTAGGTGCCTGTAAAAAATGGCCTGAATTTGAATTCAATACATTGGGACAAATATTTTTTTTCTTATTGTGGTGAATGGTAACAATGAGGAAAACATCTAGTAAGGCACGCGGACATGGTCGTGCTGGTGTTAGTGGACCCTCTGGTGCTGGGAGAGGACGTGGCCGTTCTGCCACAGCCACACGTCCTAGTGAACCAACTAGAAACATAGAAACATAGAATGTGTCGGCAGATAAGAACCATTTGGCCCATCTAGTCTGCCTAATATACTGAGTACTATGGATAGCCCCTGGCCCTATCTTATATGAAGGATGGCCTTAGGCCTATCCCATGCATGCTTAAATTCCTTCACTGTATTTGCAGCTACCACTTCTGCGGAAAGGCTATTCCATGCATCCACTACTCTCTCAGTAAAATAATACTTCCTGATATTACTTTTAAACCTTTGCCGATCTAAGTTAAAACTATGTCCTCTTGTAGCAGTTTTTCTTTTAAATATTCTCTCCTCTTTTACCTTGTTGATTCCCTTTATGTAACTACCTCAGGTCCCAGTAGCCGCTAGGATTTACAGCGATATTTGGTGAGGCCCAATGCCGTTCTAAGGATGGTAAGGCCTGAGCAGGTTCAGGCATTAGTCAATTGGGTGGCCGACAGTGGATCCAGCACGTTCACATTATCTCCCACCCAGTCTTCTGCAGAAAGAGCACAGATGGCGCCTGAAAACCAAGCCCATCAGTCTGTCACATCACCCCCATGCATATCAGGGAAACTGTCTGATCCTCAAGTTATGCAGCAGTCTCTTATGCTGTTTGAAGACTCTGCTGGCAGGGTTTCCCAAGGGCATCCACCTAGCCCTTCCCCAGCGGTGGAAGACATAGAATGCACTGACGCACAACGACTTATGTTTCCTGATGATGAGGACATGGGAATACCACCTCAGCAAGTCTATGATGATGACGAAACACAGGTGCCAACTGCTGCGTTTTTCTGCAGTGCGCAGACTGAACAGGAGGTCAGGGAGGAAGTCTGGGTGGAAGACGATGCAGGGGACGATGAGGTCCTAGACCCCACATGGAATGAAGGTCGTGCCACTGACTTTCAGAGTTCAGAGGAAGAGGCAGTGGTGAGACCGAGCCAACAGCGTAGCAAAAGAGGGAGCAGTGAGCAAAAGCAGAACACCCACCGCCAAGAGAGTTCGCCTGCTACTGGCCACCGCCACCTGGGACCGAGCACCCCAAAGGCAGCTTCAAAGAGTTCCTTGGCGTGGCACTTCTTCAAACAATGTGCTGACGACAAGACCCGAGTGGTTTGCACGCTGTGCCATCAGAGCCTGAAGCGAGGCATTAACGTTCTGAACCTTAGCACAACCTGCATGACCAGGCATCTGCATGCAAAGCATGAACTGCAGTAGAGTAAACACCTTAAAAACAAGGAACTCACTCAGGCTCTCCCTGCTACCTCTTCTGCTGCTGCCTCGGCCTCTTCCTCCGCCTCTGGAGGAACGTTGGCACCTGCCGCCCAGCAAACAGAGGATGTACCACCAACACCACCACCTCCATCACCGAGCATCTCCACCATGTCACACGGCAGCGTTCAGCTCTCCATCTCACAAATATTTGAGAGAATGTGTAAATTCCCACCTAGCCACCCTCGATCCCTGGCCCTAAATGGCAGCATTTCTAAACTACTGGCCTATGAAATGCTGTCCTTCAGGCTGGTGGACACAGACAGCTTCAAACAGCTCATGTTGCTTGCTGTCCCACAGTATGTTGTTCCCAGCCGCCACTACTTCTCCAAGAGAGCCGTACCTTTCCTGCACAACCAAGTATCCGATAAAATCAAGTGTGCACTGCGCAACGCCATCTGTGGCAATGTGCACCTAACCACAGATACGTGGACCAGTAAGCATGGCCAGGGACGCTATATCTCCGTAACTGCACACTGGGTAAATGTAGTGGCGGCTGGGCCCCAGGCGGAGAGATGTTTGGTGCACGTCCTTCCACCACCAAGGATCGCAGGGCAACATTCTTTGCCTCCTGTAGCCTCCTCCTCCTACTCGGCTTCCTCCTCCTCTTCTTCCACCTGCTCATTCAGTCAGCCACACACCTTCACCACCAACTTCAGCACAGCCCGGGGTAAATGTCAGCAGGCCATTTTGAAACTCATATGTTTGGGGGACAGGCCCCACACCGCGCAGGAGTTGTGGCGGGGTATTGAACAACAGACCGACGAGTGGTTGCTGCCGGTGAGCCTCAAGTCCGGCCTGGTAGTGTGCGATAATGGGCGAAATCTCGTTGCAGCCCTGGGACTAGCCGGTTTGACGCACATCCCTTGCCTAGTGCATGTGCTGAATTTGGTGGTGCAGAGGTTCATTCACAACTACCTCAACATGTCAGAGCTGCTGCATAAAGTGCGAGCCGTCTGTGCGCGCTTCCGGCGTTCACATCCTGCCGCTGCTCGCCTGTCTGCGCTACAGCGTAACTTCGGTCTTCCCGCTCACCGCCTCATTTGCGACTTACCCACCAGGTGGAACTCCACCTTGCACATGCTGGACAGACTGTGCGAGCAGCAGCAGGCCATAGTGGAGTTTCAGCTGCAGCACGCACGGGTCAGTCGCACTGAGGAACAGCACCACTTCACCACCAATGACTGGGCCTCCATGCAAGACCTGTGTGCCCTGTTGCGCTGTTTTGAGTACTCCACCAACATGGCCAGTGGCGATGACGCCGATATCAGCGTTAAAATACCACTTCAATGTCTCCTTGAGAAAACACTTAGGGCGATGATGGAAGAGGAGGTGGCCCAGGAGGAGGAGGAGGAGGAAGAGGAAGAGGGGTCATTTTTAGCACTTTCAGGACAGTCTCTTACAAGGGACTCAGAGGGAGTTTTTTTGCAACAGCAGAGGCCAGGTACAAATGTTTCCAGTCAGGGCCCACTACTGGAGGACGAGGAGGATGAGGATGAGGAGGAGGTGGAAGAGGATGAGGATTAAGCATGTTCACAGCGGGGTAGCACCCATTGCAGCTCGGGCCCATCACTGGTGCATGGCTGGGGGGAAACGGAGGACGATGACGATACGCCTCCCAAAGAGGACAGCTTGTCCTTACCTCTGGGCAGCCTGGCACACATGAGCGACTACAGGCTGCTGTGCGTGCGCAACGACAGCAGAGTTGCCCACATTTTAACGTGTGCTGACTACTGGGCGGCCACTCTGCTGGATCCCCGGTACAAAAGACAATGTGCCCACCTTACTTCCTGCACTGGAACGTGATAGGAAGATGCGCGAGTACAAACGCACGTTGGTAGACGCGCTACTGAGAGCATTCCCAAATGTCACAGGGGAACAAGTGGAAGCCCAAGGCGAAGGCAGAGGAGGAGCAAGCGGTCGCCAACACAGCTGTGTCACGGTCAGCTCCTCTGAGGGCAGGGTTAGCATGGCAGAGATGTGGAAAAGTTTTGTCACCACGCCACAGCTAACTGCATTACCACCTGATACGGAACGTGTTAGCAGGAGGCAACATTTCACTAACATAGTGGAACAGTACGTGTGCACACCCCTCCATGTACTGACTGATGGTTCGGCCCCATTCAACTTCTGGGTCTCCAAATTGTCCACGTGGCCAGAGCTAGCCTTTTATGCCTTGGAGGTGCTGCCCTGCCCGGCGGCCAGCGTTTTGTCTGAACGTGTATTCAGCATGGCAGTGTCACGGATGGTGTACAGGAAACAAGACAATACAATATAAACAATGACTCACTGGATCCACAACTAAGGAACAAAAGGGAGACCCCTGCATGAGACCTGCCGCTCTCCCTTATTGCTCAGCCTATGCGACCACCCCAAAGGTGGATGGGCGCATATCCACGTACCTCGACTATCTTACACCTGAAGACCCTACAATAGTGAGGGGATACGACCACCGGCTCCCTACACAGACACGGAGGGAGTCAGGGTCACCTGGATCCAGAAAACAGAAAATCATAAATACATAAACAGCACTTATCTTGCAGACGACTGGGGACTGTGGACTGAGAACTAGGAACAGCATGCACACACACTCCAGGAAGTTGTATAAGCCGCACACTACTGCATTCTGGGGAGGAACTTAAAGGGCAGCAATCAGTCCAACTGCATGACAGCTGAGATAGACTAACGAGATGAGTAACTCAACCAAAACAAAGAAATGTAAGGAGGATGATCTGAAAGGCTCCTGTCAGAGCTTCTCAGCTGTCTGGCTGTGACAGTACCCCTCCCTCTACAAGTGGACTCCGGACACTCAGAGCCCACCTTCTCAGGATGGGACCTATGGAAAGCCCTGATGAGACGAGAGGCCTTAATGTCAGTCACTGGGACCCACATCCTCTCCTCAGGACCATAACCCTCCCAATGAACGAGGTACTGGAGGGAACCGCGGACAAGACGAGAATCCACAATCCTAGAGACCTGAAATTCAAGATTCCCATCAACCATAATCGGAGGAGGAGGCAAAGGCGAGGGTACAATAGGTTGAACATACGGTTTCAATAAGGACTTATGAAAAACATTATGGATCTTCCAAGTCTGAGGAAGATCAGGACGGTAGGCAACAGGATTGATGCCAGACAGGATCTTGTAAGGCCCAATAAACCTAGGACCCAACTTCCAGGAGGGAACCTTCAATTTGATATTCTTGGTAGACAACCACACCAGATCACCAACATTCAGGTCCGGACCAGGCACACGTCTCTTATCTGCCACACGCTTATATCTCTCACTCATGCTCTTTAGATTATCCTGAATCTTTTGCCAAATAGATGACAAAGACGAGGAGAATCTGTTCTCATCAGGTAAACCAGAAGACCCCTCTCCCGAGAAAGTCTCAAACTGCGGATGAAACCAATATGCACCAAAAAATGGTGACTTATCAGAGGACTCCTGACGACGGTTATTTAAAGCAAACTCAGCAAGGGACAAAAAAGAACACCAATCCTCCTGATTCTCCGCCACAAAACAGCGCAGATATGTCTCCAGATTCTGATTGACGCGCTCCGTCTGGCCATTCGACTGCGGATGGAAAGCAGAAGAGAATGACAACCGAACCCCCAAGCGAGAACAGAAAGCCTTCCAGAATCTGGAAACAAACTGCGTGCCCCTATCAGAGACTATGTCTGAAGGAATACCATGCAATTTGACAATGTGGTCAATAAATGCCTGCGCTAGCGTCTTAGCATTGGGCAAACCAGGAAAAGGGATAAAATGCACCATTTTGCTAAAACGGTCCACCACCACCAGAATCACAGTCTTCCCCGAGGAACGAGGCAAGTCCGTTATGAAGTCCATGGACAGATGTGTCCAAGGACGGGAAGGAATGGGCAAAGGGAGGAGAGGACCTGATGGCCGTGAATGAGGGACTTTGGCACGAGCGCAAGTCTCGCAAGCTGCCACAAAACCCTCAACCGACTTACGAAGCGCAGGCCACCAGAATCTCCGAGCGATGAGATCCAGTGTGGCTCTTGCCCCCGGGTGCCCAGCAAGGACCGTATCGTGGTGTTCTTTAAAAATCTTGTGTCTCAAAGCGAGAGGCACCAACAACCTCCCAGGAGGACAAAGATCAGGAGCTTTTGACTGGGCTGCCTGCACCACTGCCTCCAATTCAGGAAAAAGAGCAGAGACCACCACACCTTCAGCCAAAATGGGACCCGGGTCTTCAAAATTCCCACCTCCCGGAAAACAACGTGACAGGGCATCTGCCTTCACATTCTTAACCCCAGGGCGGAACGTGACAACAAAATTAAACCTTGAAAAGAACAAAGACCATCTGGCCTGTCTCGGGTTCAGACGCTTGGCTGACTCCAAGTAGGCCAGATGGTCAGTAAACACGGTAATAGGGTGTCTGGCTCCCTCTAGCCAATGGCGCCATTCCTCAAAAGCCAACTTGATGGCCAACAATTCCCTATCTCCCACATCATAATTTCTCTCTGCGGAGGAGAGTTTCTTTGAGAAAAAGGCACACGGTTGCCATTTGGCAGGAGAGGAACCCTGAGACAAGACCGCACCCACCCCTACCTCAGAAGCATCAACCTCAACTATGAAGGGTAACGAAATATCAGGTTGTACAGGATGGGAGCGGAAGCAAAACTCTCCTTGATATTAGAAAAGGCCTTACGCGCCTCTACCGACCAGGAAGAAAAATCTACCCCCTTTCTGGTCATATCACTGAGTGGTTTAACAACAGAGGAATAATTCAAAATAAATTTCCTGTAATAATTGGCAAAGCCCAAAAAACGCATCAGCGCCTTCTGATTCTCAGGAAGCTCCCACTCAAGCACAGCGCGGACCTTCTCGGGGTGCATGCGAAAACCAGAAGCGGAGAGAAGAATTGAATTTCTGGAACTGCAAACACACATTTGTCCAGTTTTGCGTATAATTTATTCTCCCGCAGAATGAGCAAGACCTGACGTAAGTGTTCCTTATGAGTCTTGAAATCAGGAGAAAAAATCAAAATGTCATCCAAATACACTAATACAAATTTTCCCATTAAATGATAAAAAATGCTGTTCACGAAATGCTGAAAAACGGCTGGGGCATTCATCAAACCAAAAGGCATAACCAAATTCTCAAAATGGCCCTCAGGGGTATTGAAAGCCGTCTTCCATTCGTCTCCTTCTCTGACCCTGACCAGGTTGTATGCCCCTCTTAGGTCTAATTTGGAAAAGACTTTAGCCCCAACAACCTGGTTAAACAGGTCCGGGATCAGAGGAAGCGGATAAGGATCACGAATAGTGATACTGTTCAGCTCCCTGAAATCCAGACAAGGTCTTAAAGAACCATCTTTTTTCTTAACAAAGAAAAAGCCAGCGGCAACAGGTGACTTCGAGGGTCGTATGTGTCCTTTTCTCAGACTCTCAGAGATATAAGCACGCATAGCGACCCTCTCAGGTTGGGAGAGATTGTATAAACAAGATTTAGGCAGCTTGGCGCCTGGGATGAGATTAATAGGGCAATCATACTCCCTGTGCGGAGGCAAATCCTGAACTCCACTCTCAGAGAAGACATCCGAAAATTCAGAGAGGAAAGGAGGTACAGTCTTAGTAGAAACCTCAGAAACAGATGTTATGAGGCAATTCTCTCTGCAAAAGTCACTCCAACCATTTATTTGCCTCGCTTGCCAATCAATAGTGGGGTTATGTTTATTGAGCCAGGGTAGTCCCAACACTAGAGGAGTAGGCAAACCGCTAAGGACGAAACATGACACATCCTCAACATGAGCATCACTCACAATTAAACGGATATTGTGAACTATGCCCTTTAATGATTTCTGAGAAAGTGGAGCGGAATCAATAGCAAAAACAGGAATATCCTTTCCCAAAGTGCATACCTGGAAACCATGAGTTATTGCAAATTGATTATCAATGAGATTGACAGCTGCTCCACTATCCACAAAAATCTCACAAAAAATGCTCTTGCTCTCTAGCGCCACCCTAGCTGGTAGGACAAAACGGGAACTACAAGCAAACGGAAAACCTTCAATTTCCGCCTCAACCCTGCCAATAGTAACAGACGGAACATTTTTAAAAGATTTTTTCCTTTTTGTCTCTTTATTACTCCCAGAAAACTGCCTTAATCTCCTAGAGGGACAAACATTTGCCAAATGATTTATACCTCCACAACAAAAACAAACCCTCCCATGTGGGCTGAATCTTCTATTGTCTGAGGCAATCAACCCCAGCTGCATGGGTTCCTGCTCAGAAGGGGCTGACAGTGACTGAGACCCCTGCGCACAGAATGAGACCGCTGCACTGTCCCGGGACTGAGTATGACAGGAAGGAGAGATCTCTCCTCTCTCACTAAGACGCCTGTCAATACGAACGGCCTGAGACATAGCAGAGTCCAGGGAGATTGGCCTCTCATGAAAGGCAAATGCATCTTTCAATCCCTCTGAAAGACCCTGGCAAAATTGACTTCGGAGTGCAGCATCATTCCAACCAGTATCAGCTGCCCATCTCCGAAATTCTGAGCAGTATATCTCTGCGGATTGTTTACCCTGGCATAACAGACGTAGTTTAGACTCAGCCAGAGCAATACGATCCGGATCATCATATATCTGACCCAGGGCTAAAAAGAATTCATCCACTGAGCGGAGGGGCCGTGCCCCCTCCGGTAGCGAAAAGGCCCAAGACTGAGCGTTACCCCTGAGCAGCGATACAATGATCCCCACCCTCCGTTCTTCATCACCAGAGGAATGGGGAAGAAGGCGAAAATGGAGTTTGCAAGCCTCTTTAAAACGCACAAAATTCTCACTACCCCCAGAGAACGTATCCGGGAGCGAGATCTTAGGCTCAGCACAAACTCCATGAACGCAAGCTGAACCGGTCACTTGAAACTGAGAAAAAATCCTACGGAGATCAGCTACCTCCAATGAAAGACCCTGGAGGCGTTCAGCCAAAAGTGAAACCGGATCCATGCTTGAGACGGTTTTGGCGGCTTATAATGTCACGGATGGTGTACAGGAAACAAGACAATACAATATAAACAATGACTCACTGGATCCACAACTAAGGAACAAAAGGGAGACCCCTGCATGAGACCTGCCGCTCTCCCTTATTGCTCAGCCTATGCGACCACCCCAAAGGTGGATGGGCGCATGTCCACGTACCTCGACTATCTTACACCTGAAGACCCTACAATAGTGAGGGGATACGACCACCGGCTCCCTACACAGACACGGAGGGAGTCAGGGTCACCTGGATCCAGAAAACAGAAAATCATAAATACATAAACAGCACTTATCTTGCAGACGACTGGGGACTGTGGACTGAGAACTAGGAACAGCATGCACACACACTCCAGGAAGTTGTATAAGCCGCACACTACTGCATTCTGGGGAGGAACTTAAAGGGCAGCAATCAGTCCAACTGCATGACAGCTGAGATAGACTAACGAGATGAGGAACTCAACCAAAACAAAGAAATTCAAGGAGGAGGATCTGAAAGGCTCCTGTCAGAGCTTCTCAGCTGTCTGGCTGTGACAGGCAGGGGGCGTCATTACAGACAAACGCAGCCGCCTGTCTACAGCCAATGTGGACAAGCTGACGTTCATAGAAATGAACCAGGCATGGATCCCACAGGACCTGTCCATCCCCTGTCCATCCATTAACCATATATTCTTGTACTCCAGGGCACATCTTCATTTAATCCTCTTTTTTTAAATTTACTATTATATTGCGAGGCAACCCAAAGTTGAATGAATCTCTCCTCTGTCTGGGTGCCGGGGCCTAAAAATATCTGACAGTGGCCTGTTCCAGTGGTGGGTGACATGAAGCCTGATCTCTGCTATGACATGAAGCCTGATTCTCTGCTATGGGACCTCTCTCCTCTGTCTGGGTGTCGGGGCCTAAAAATATCTGACAGTGGCCTGTTCCAGTGGTGGGTGACATGAAGCCTGATTCTCTGCTTTGGCATGAAGCCTGATTCTCTGCTATGGGACCTCTCTCCTTTGTCTGGGTGCCGGGGCCTAAAAATATCTGACAGTGGCCTGTTCCAGTGGTGGGTGACATGAAGCCTGATTCTCTGCTATGACATGAAGCCTGATTCTCTGCTATAGGACATCTCTCCTCTGTCTGGGTCCCGGGGCCTAAAAATATCTGAAAGTGGCCTGTTCCAGTGGTGGGTGACATGAAGTCTGATTCTCTGCTATGGGACCTCTCTCCTCTGTCTGGGTACCGGGGCCTAAAAATATCTGACAGTGGCCTGTTCCAGTAGTGGGTGACATGAAGCCTGATTCTCAGCTATGGGACCTCTCTCCTCTGTCTGGGTGCCGGGGCCTAAAAATATCTGACAGTGGCCTGTTCCAGTGGTGGGTGACATGAAGCCTGATTCTCTGCTATGGGACCTCTCTCCTCTGTCTGGGTGCCGGGGCCTAAATATCTGACAGTGGCCTGTTCTAGTGGTGGGTGACATGAAGCCTTACTTTCTGCTATGGGACCTCTCTCCTCTGTCTGGGTGCCGGGGCCTAAAAATATCTGACAGTGGCCTGTTCCAGTGGTGGGTGACATGAAGCCTGATTCTCTGCTATGACATGAAGCCTGATTCTCTGCTATGGGACCTCTCTCCTATGTCTGGGTGCCGGGGCCTAAAAATATCTGACAGTGGCCTGTTCCAGTGGTGGGTGACATGAAGCCTGATTCTCTGCTATAACATGAAGCCTGATTCTCTGCTATGGGACCTCTCTCCTCTGTCTGGGTGCCGGGGCCTAAATATCTGACAGTGGCCTGTTCTAGTGGTGGGTGACATGAAGCCTGACTCTCTGCTATGGGACCTCTCTCTTCTGTCTGGGTGCCGGGGCCTAAAAATATCTGACAGTGGCCTGTTCCAGTGGTGGGTGACATGAAGCCTGATTCTCTGCTATGACATGAAGCCTGATTCTCTGCTATGGGACCTCTCTCCTATGTCTGGGTGCCGGGGCCTAAAAATATCTGACAGTGGCCTGTTCCAGTGGTGGGTGACATGAAGCCTGATTCTCTGCTATGACATGAAGCCTGATTCTCTGCTATGGGACCTCTCTCCTATGTCTGGGTGCCGGGGCCTAAAAATATCTGACAGTGGCCTGTTCAAGTGGTGAGTGACATGAAGCCTGATTCTCTGCTATGACATGAAGCCTGATTCTCTGCTATGGGACCTCTCTCCTCTGTCTGGGTGCCGGGGCCTAAAATATCTGACAATGGTGTGTTCCAGTGATGGGTGACATAAAGACTGATTCTCTGCTAAGACATGAAGCCTGATTCTCTGCTATGGGACCTCTCTCCAATTGATATTAGTTAATTTTTATTTATTAGAATTTTTTTTTTTATTCATTTCCCTATCCACATTTGTTTGCAGGGGATTTACCTACATTTTGCTGCCTTTTGCAGCCCTCTAGCCCTTTCCTGGGCTATTTTACAGCCTTTTTAGTGCCGAAAAGTTTGGGTCCCCATTGACTTCAATGGGGTTCGGGGCGAAGTTCGGGTCGAGTTCGGATCCCGAACCCGAACATTTTCGGGAAGTTCGGCCGAACTTCTCGAACCCGAACATCCAGGTGTTCGCTCAACTCTAGTTATCATAGAAGTCTCGTGGGACTTCGGAAAATAACTTTAGGATTTTATTTTTCAACTTGAAAACCATTTTAAAACTTGGTTCCGAAGTCAGTTGTTTTAAAATGGGTTTCCAGTTTAATAATCAAATTCTAAAGTGATAACAAATTTGCCTTTGCCAGAGCCCATACATTTTAATGCTGTACGGAGACAGATCTCCATACAGCATTAAAACAAAGTTTTGAGCTAAGCGACTTCTCTGAAGCTCGATTCCCTTATCCCTAGCCATTATTAAGATCAGGCCCCCTAAGGGGTTCATACAAAAAGAATGATTTCCATATTCTACTACATAATAACATGGATGAGTGATGAGTAGGGTTGAGCGAACCCGAAAAATAAAAGTTGTTTGTCTACAGCCAATGTGGACAAGCTGACTTTCATAGAATTGAACCAGGCATGGATCCCACAGGACCTGTCCATTCCCTGTCCATCCATTAACCATATATTCTTGTACTCCAGGGCACATCTTCATTCAATCCTCTTTTTTAAAATTTACCATTATATTGCGAGGCAACCCAAAGTTGAATGAATCTCTGTCTGGGTGCCGGGGCCTAAAAATATCTGACAGTGGCCTGTTCCAGTGGTGGGTGACATGAAGCCTGATCTCTGCTATGACATGAAGCCTGATTCTCTGCTATGGGACCTCTCTCCTCTGTCTGGGTGCCGGGGCTTAAATATCTGACAGTGGCCTGTTCCAGTGGTGGGTGAGAGGAAGCCTGATTCTCTGCTATGGGACCTCTCTCCTCTGTCTGGGTGCCGGGGCCTAAAAATATCTGACAATGGTGTGTTCCAGTGGTGGGTGACATAAAGACTGATTCTCTGCTATGACATGAAGCCTGATTCTCTGCTATGGGACCTCTCTCCAATTGATATTGGTTAATTTTTATTTATTAGAATTTTTTTTTTTATTAATTTCCCTATCCACATTTGTTTGCAGGGGATTTACCTACATGTTGCTGCCTTTTGCAGCCCTCTAGCCCTTTCCTGGGCTATTTTACAGCCTTTTTAGTGCCGAAAAGTTTGGGTCCCCTTTGACTTCAATGGGGTTCAGGGCGAAGTTCGGGTCGAGTTCGGATCCCGAACCCGAACATTTTCGGGAAGTTCGGCCGAACTTCTCGAACCGAAACATCCAGGTGTTCGCTCAACTCTAGTTATCATAGAAGTCTCGTGGGACTTCGGAAAATAACTTTAGGATTTTATTTTTCAACTTGAAAACCATTTTAAAACTTGGTTCCGAAGTCAGTTGTTTTTAAAATGGGTTTCCAGTTTAATAATCAAATTCTAAAGTGATAACAAATTTGCCTTGCCAGAGCCCATACATTTTAATGCTGTACGGAGACAGATCTCCATACAGCATTAAAACAAAGTTTTGAGCTAAACGACTACTCTGAAGCTCGATTCCCTTATCCCTAGCCATTATTAAGATCAGGCCCCCTAAGGGGTGCATACAAAAAGAATGATTTCCATATTCTACTACATAATAACATGGACGAGTGATGAGTAGGGTTGAGCGAACCCGAACAGTAAAAGTTCGGGTTCGGTGTTCGGCAATTTCTTGGCACTTTTTGAAAGGCTGCAGAGCAGCCAATCAACAAGTGTTTAACTGTGTGACCTTAGAAGCCATCACAGCCATGCCTACTAAGTGCATGGCTGTGATTGGCCAGTGCAGCATGTGACCCAGCTTCTACTGTATATAGGCTGGAGTCATGTAGCGCTGCACGTCACTCTGCTGTGCTTAGTGTAGGGAACGGATGCTGCTGTGAGGGAGAGAATAGGACAGAATCTGTTATCAGATCTTCAATTGTACTCAGCGATCTACATAGATTTAGTTGTGTGGGTGCAGTGCACATTCTTTTTACCCTGCCCTGAGCCCAGTGACAGAGAAAAGTAACTTTTATCCGTCTGTTAGTTAGGTGGGCGGTGGCAGCCATTTTATGCAAGCTCAGTGCACCAGCACTGCATCTGTGCTTTTGTGACATTCAAATCCAAGCTTGCAATAATAATCTGGTTTTTAAAAAACACCCTTTTTTGGCAAAATACTTTATATTGCAGCCCTTACTGCATCTGTGATTGTTAAAAACAAGTTTGAAATACTTCAATAATTTTCTGGCTTTGATAAAACACCTATTTTTGACAATAACCTTAATTTTGGGCCTCTGCCGCATTAGTCAGTGCGCAATTTAAGCTATAAATACAGCTATAATTTTCTGGGTTTTACAAAAACACCTTTTTTGTGCAAAATGCACAATTTTACAGCCCTTGCTGCATCTGCACATGTGAAATTCAAGCGTTATATACTGCTGTCATATTCTGTTATTTAAAAAAATCACCCATGTTTGGCAAAATACTTAATATTGCAGCCCTTACTGCATCTGTGATTGTTAAAAACAAGTTTGAAATACTTAAATAGTTTTCTGGCTTTAAAAAAAACACCCATTTTTGGCAATAACCTTCATTTTGGGCTCTGCCGCATTAGTCAGTGTGCAATTTAAGCTAGAAATACAGCTATATTTTTTTGGGTGTTAAAAAACACACTTTTTGCGCAAAATACACAATTTTACAGCCCTTGCTGCATCTGCACGTGTGAAATTCAAGCGTTATATACTGCTGTCATATTCTGTTATTTAAAAAAAAAACACCCATTTTGGACAAAAAACTTAATTTTGCAGCTTTTGCTGCATACAATACAGACCAAAAGTTTGGACACACCTTCTCATTCAAAGAGTTTTCTTTATTTTCATGACTATGAAAATTGTAGATTCACACTGAAGGCATCAAAACTATGAATTAACACATGTGGAATTATATACATAACAAACAAGTGTGAAACAACTGAAAATATGTCATATTCTAGGTTCTTCAAAGTAGCCACCTTTTGCTTTGATTACTGCTTTGCACACTCTTGGCATTCTCTTGATGAGCTTCAAGAGGTAGTCCCCTGAAATGGTTTTCACTTCACAGGTGTGCCCTGTCAGGTTTAATAAGTGGGATTTCTTGCCTTATAAATGGGGTTGGGACCATCAGTGGCGTTGAGGAGAAGTCAGGTGGATACACAGCTGATAGTCCTACTGAATAGACTGTTAGAATTTGTATTATGGCAAGAAAAAAGCAGCTAAGTAAAGAAAAACGAGTGGCCATCATTACTTTAAGAAATGAAGGTCAGTCAGTCAGCCGAAAAATTGGAAAACTTTGAAAGTAAGGGCTATTTGACCATGAAGGAGAGTGATGGGGTGCTGCGCCAGATGACCTGGCCTCCACAGTCACCGGACCTGAACCCAATCGAGATGGTTTGGGGTGAGCTAGACCGCAGAGTGAAGGCAAAAGGGCCAACAAGTGCTAAGCATCTCTGGGAACTCCTTCAAGACTGTTGGAAGACCATTTCAGGGGACTACCTCTTGAAGCTCATCAAGAGAATGCCAAGAGTGTGCAAAGCAGTAATCAAAGCAAAAGGTGGCTACTTTGAAGAACCTAGAATATGACATATTTTCAGTTGTTTCACACTTGTTTGTTATGTATATAATTCCACATGTGTTAATTCATAGTTTTGATGCCTTCATAGTCATGAAATAAAAAAAACTCTTTGAATGAGAAGGTGTGTCCAAACTTTTGGTCTGTACTGTATTTCACTGATAAAAATACACCCTTTAGATACTGTGGTTCTATCCTGCTATTAATAAAACACCCATTTGGACAAAAATCTTTAATTGCGGCCTACTTTGCATCTGTATGTGTGAGATACACCCTTTACATACTGTGGTTCTATTCTGCTATTAATAAAACACTAGTGATGAGCGAGCAGCAAAGTGTTCGTGTGTTCGGGTGTTTGGTCCGAACACATCGCGATATTCATGCGCTCGGCCGAGCACCCGAGCATAATGGAAGTCAATGGGAGGCGACCAGGCACCCCCTGCTCGGATGAGGGGAGGGTGCCTGGTTCATAGGAAAAGGTCTGAAAGTGATGGAAACACCTCTGAAATCGATCAGAAACAGCAGGGGGACCATGTCTGGATGCATCTTGGACACCAATGTCGCTGCTGGGAACCATGTTGTCCGAGTTGTACACCACTTTTACAGACTGACAAAAAAATGCCCAAAACCCCGCCCCCACAAAAAAAAATCCTTTTTAGAGGAACAATTGTTAGGAAACATTCTTTCCTGTAGATTCAATTGTATATACAGTGTAGGTGCTGCCAAAAATTACAAGGAAAAAGAGATACAACCTCTATATCACATAAAGGAGGGCCTCATTTGCATTGCGTTCAAATGACTGTGGTTTGGACATTTGGACGCTGCACTGGGACAGGGAAAGTGGATGTTGTTGCTGCTGGTTCATTCGAAGGTCCAGGTGCAGGGCGAGAGGCATCCGGGCCTGCGTCTTGGACAGGGGATTGGACAGCACGTAACACAGGAGAAGAGGAGGTGGAGCCAGGCATTCGTCCCACTTAGTAGGATGCTTGGATGCCTTGTGGCGGATCATGCTGGTGATGGTGAGGTTGCTAGTGTTCATGCCTAGGCTCATTTTGGTACCGCACAAGTTGCAAACTACCACTCTTTTGTCCTCTGCACTTTCCTCAAAAAGCGCCATACTGCGGAACACCTACCCCTTGCTAAGGTTGATTTACGCATGGGGTGATCGGTGTAACGATTGCGGGCCTGTTTGGTGTGGGCCGACTTCTCCCTTTTGCAACCCCACTGCCTCTTCCAGCCTGTTGCAGTGCTGCGGATCCCTCCCCCTCTGTACTGCTGTCCTCGCTCAGCATTTTACCTTCCCGTGTTGGGTCAATGACCTCATCGTCCAATACCTCCTCTTTCACTTCCTCACTCTGATCATCTTCCTGTCTTGACCTAACCACAACCTCAGTGATTGACAACTGTGTCTCATTGTCATCCACCTCGTGAACTAATGATTGCCGTTCACCACCGTCATCTTCTTGAGACTGTGAAGGCTCAAGAGGTTGGGAATCAGGGCACAATATCTCAGGTCCCTCTTCAAGCATGCTGGCCGCGAGGGCCAAATCTAATAGTGGAGCTGAAAAGAGCTCCTGGGGATATCCGAGTGTGGGATCACTCCTTTGGCAGGCCTCTCCGTGATGGGAATTAGGATGATCTG
Organism: Bufo bufo; assembly: GCF_905171765.1. Taxonomy (NCBI): domain Eukaryota; kingdom Metazoa; phylum Chordata; class Amphibia; order Anura; family Bufonidae; genus Bufo; species Bufo bufo. The sequence goes on from NC_053392.1 coordinate 192,657,276, forward strand.
AGTGAGGAGTTGGCTGACCAGACTCTTGGCTACAGAGAACTGGACTTGGTGGAAGAGAGGGTGGTGCTTAGCCGACTGGAAGCATTATCGTCAGCAAGCCAACCGACCAACTGTTCGCACTGGTCTGACTTGGACAGTGTGTCGTACGCCGCTTAGCTAAGGCTACTTTCACACTAGCGTTCGGGGCTCCGCTTGTGAGTTCCGTTTGAAGGCTCTCACAAGCGGCCCCGAACGGATCCGTCCAGCCCTAATGCATCTGAATGGATGCGGATCCGCTCAGAATGCATCAGTCTGGCTCCGTTTGTCCTCCGTTCCGCTCAGCAGGCGGACACCTGAACGCAGCTTGCAGCGTTCAGGTGTCCGCCTGGCCGTGCGGAGGCAAACGGATCCGTCCAGACTTACATGTAAGTCAATGGGGACGGATCGTTTGAAGTTGACACAGTATGGCTCAATTTTCAAACGGATCCGTCTCCCATTGACTTTCAATGTAAAGTCAAAACGGATCCGTTTGCATTATCATGAACAAAAAAAAAAAAAAAAAAAATTTTTTTTAATTTTTTTTGTTCATGGTAATGCAAACGGATCCGTTCTGAACGGATCTATGCGTTTGCATTATAGGTGCGGATCCGTCTGGGCACATACCAGACGGATCCGACCTAAACGCAGGTGTGAAAGTAGCCTAAGTTGGACATGAAGCTGGGTACGGTTTTATTACTTATTTTTTTTGTGCACTGGCAGCAGGCACAGTTTCATTGTGCCCAGTGCCACGACCTCTGCCTGAACCATCAGCATAACGCCCACTTCCCTGTCCCTTAGTGCTTGCCTTCTTCACATTTATGGATTTTTACTGGTTGTGACGCAGTTTTTTTTACTGTTCACAAAAGACAGTTTTCAGATACAGGGGAGTATATGGACACAGAAAAGCACAGATTTTGGACAGTATTTTAGCCACAGATTATTGTAATCTGCAGTACAGACACTGTTTATATTTATGACTATATTATTCCCAATATATGGGCCCTGAAGCGCACAGACGGTACAGAAATGCAATGCACTGCGATTAACGTTTTAAAACCGCAGACAAGAAAACAGGGTGCTGATTTAGTGAAATGTGTATATATACTGATTTTCAATTTCTCCAAATATTTGGGCCAGTATAGAAATGCAATGCGCCTGCGATAAACAGTTTCTACCGCAGACAACAAAACTGTGTGGAGATTAAGTGAAATTTGTGTGGAGATTAAGTGAAATTTGTGTGGAGATTAAGTGAAATTACACCCCTTAAGGTATTCAAAACTGATTTTACAAACTTTGTTAACCCTTTAGGTGTTCCACAAGAATTAATGGAAATAGAGCTACAATTTAAAAATTTCACTTTTTTGGCATATATTCCATTTTAATATTTGTTTTCCAGTTACAAAGCAAGGGTTAACAGCCAAACAAAACTCAATATTTATGGCCCTGATTCTGTAGTTTACAGAAATACCCTAAATGTGGTCGTAAACTGCTGTACGGGCACACGGCAGGGCGCAGAAGGAAAGGAATGCCATACGGTTTTTGGAAGGCAGATTTTGCTGGACTGGTTTTTTGATACCATGTCCCATTTGAAGTCCCACTGATGCACCCCTAGAGTAGAAACTCCAAAAAAGTGACCCCATTTTAGAAACTACGGGATAGGGTGGCAGTTTTGTTGGTACAAGTTTAGGGTACATATGATTTTTGGTTACTCCATATTACACTTTTTGTGAGGCAAGGTAACAAGAAATAGCTTGTTTTTTTTGTTATTTACAGCATTCAATTGACAGGTTAGATCATGTGGTATTTTTATATAGCAGGTTGTCACTGACTCGGCGATACCTAATATGTATACTATTTTTTTATTTATGTAAGTTTTACACAATGATTTCATTTTTGAAACAAAAAAAATTATGTTTTAATGTGTCTATAGTCTGAGAGCCATAGTTTTTTTTTAGTTTTTGGGCGATTATATTGGGTAGGGTTTTGATTTTTGCGGGATAAGATGACGGTTTGATTGCCACTATTTTGGGGTGTGTATAACTTTTTGATCACTTGCTATTACACTTTTTGTGATGTAAGGTGACAAAAAATGGCTTTTTTTACACAGTTTTTTTTTTTTTTTTTACGGTGTTCATCTGAAGGGTTAGGTCAAGTGATATAAATATAGATCAGGTTATTACGGACGCGGCGATACCTAATATGTATACTTTTTTTATTTTTGTAAGTTTTACACAATAATATAATTTGTTAAACAAAAAAAAAATCATGTTTTAGTGTCTCCATAGTCTGAGAGCCATAGTTTTTTTAGTTTTTGGGCGATTATCTTGGGTAGGGTTTTATTTTTTGCGGGATGAGATGATGGCTTGATTGGCATTATTTTGGGGTGCATATGACTTTTTGATCGCTTGCTATTAAACTTTTTGTGATGTAAGGTGACAAAAAATGGCTTTTTACACCGTTAATTTTTTTTTAAGGTGTTTACCTGAGGGGTCAGGTCATGTGATATTTTTATAGAGCAGCTAATTATGGACGCGGCGATACCTAATATGTATACTTTTTTTATATACTTAAGTTTTACACAATAACAGCTTTTAAAACAAAAAAAAATGTTTTAGTGTCTCCATATTCTGAGCCATAGTTTTCAAATTTTTTAGCGATTGTCTTAGTAGGGACTCATTTTTTGAGGAATGAGGGAGACGGTTATATTGGTACTATTTTGGTGGGCATACGCCTTTTTGATCACTTACTGTTGTACTTTTTGTGATGTAAGGTGACAATTTTTTTTTTTTTTAGCACAGTTTCTATATTTTATTTTTTACGGTGTTCATCTGAGGGGTTAGTTCATGTAATAGGTTTATAGAGCCGGTCGATATGGACGCGGCGATAACTAATATGTCTACTTTTCGTTTATTTCTATTTTTTACCATTTTTTTTTTTACTTTATTTGGGGGAAATGACGTTTTTGTTTTCTTTTTACTTGAAACTTTTATTTTTTTGGAGGGAAAACTTTATTTTTTCAATTTTTTTTTCACTTTATTTGTTGTCCCAATTTAGGACTTCAACTTTTGGGGGTCTAATCCCCTTTACAATGCATTCCAATACTTCTGTATTGGAATGCATTAGCTATATGAGTAATACAGTGTGTATTACTCATACAGCTTCCAGCCTGTGAGATCCAGGTGTCTGGATCTCAAAGGCTCGCCACAGGAAGGCAGTGCTGATGCCTCAGGAAGGCATCCCGCTGCTTTCCATGCCATAGGGTCTCCCATACAGCCCCACGGGGACCCGTTGGCACCGACCGCCTGCCGCAACATGTAAAAGCCGCAAACCGCAGGTCTGAATTGACCTGCGGGTTGGCGGCGCATTGACCCCCGGGTGCCTGCTCAATGATTTGAGCAAGAACTCAGTTCCGATCACAGCCCGCCGCACGGCGGTGATCAGAAATACAGAGGATGTACAGGTATGCCCTGTGTTCTTAAGTACCAGCACATCAGGGTGTACCTGTATTCTCTATGTCCTAAACAGGTTAATTACAGCCTAGTCTGGACCTGTACGTGTGAGTTACACCCATTACATACTGTGGTTCTATTCTGCTATTAATAAAACAACCAATTTGGGCAAAAATCTTTAATTGCGGCCTAGTCTGCATCTGTACGTGTGAGATACACCCTTTACATACTGTGGTTCTATTCTGCTATTAATAAAACAACCAATTTGGCCAAAAATCTTTAATTGTGGCCTAGTCTGCATCTGTACGTGTGAGATACACCCTTTACATACTGTGGTTCTATTCTGCTATTAATAAAACAACCAATTTGGGCAAAAATCTAACATTTTTCACCCAGACCAGCTCATGGCCATCACTGGTGCGTGGCTGGGGGGATACAGAGGACACAGACGATACAACTCCCACAGAAGACAGCTTTTTGTTGTCTCTGGGCAGCCTGGCACACATGAGCGATTTACATGCTGCAGTGTCTCCGCAATGACCGCCGAGTTGCCCACATTCTAACTTGTGCTGATTACTGGGTTGCCACGCTGCTGGATCCCCATTACAAGGACAACGTACCGTCCTTAATTCCCTCACTGGAGCGTGATCGTAAGATGCGCGAGTACAAGCGCGCGCACGCTGGTAGACGCGCTGCGGGTGGCATTCCCACCTGACAGGGGAGGCACAGTGGAAGCACAAGGCGAAGGCAGAGGAGGAGGAAGAGGCCGCCAATGCAGCTGGGGCACCGCCAGCATCTCAGAAGGCTGGGTTAGCATGGCCGAAATGTGGAAAGGCTTTGTCAGCATGCCACAACAATCAGCACCACCAGCTGATATGGAACGGTCTTAGCAGGAGGCAGCATTTCAGCAACATGGTGGAGCAGTATGTGTGCACACGCCTACACGTACTGAATGACGGGTCTGTCCCCTTTAACTTCTGGGTCTCCAAATTGGGCACATGGCCTGAGCTTGCTCTTTACGCCTTGGAGGTGCTGGCTTGCCCTGCAGCCAGTGTATTATCTGAACGTGTGTATAGAACGGCAGGGGGCGTTATCACAGACAAGTGCAGCCGCCTGTCCACAGCCAATGTGGACAAACTCACGTTCATTAAAATGAACCAGGCATGGATCCCACAGGACTTGTTCATACCTTGTGCAGAATAGACCTCAATCACTAATTTGTCTGTTACATTTTCGGATGAAATTCACTAATTTTTGGGGTGTGATATACCACTGCTACACCTAGTAGACAGGTAAAAAAAATCACTAATTTGTCTGTTACTTTTTCAGGTGAAATTCCCCAATTTTTGGGTGTGATATACCACTGCTATACCTAGTAGACAGGTAACAAAAAAATCACTAATTTGTCTGTTACATTTTCAGGTGAAAATTCACCAATTTTTGGCCTTGATATACCCCTTCTCTACTTAGTTGACAGCCTAATAAATTTCACAAATTTTTCTGTTACATTTTCGGGTGACATTCACCAATTTTTGGCTGTGGTAGACCCCTGCTCTACCTAGTAGACAGGTTAATAAATTCACAAATTTTTACATTGTTACATTCTTGGGTGACATTTTAAAATTTTTGCCGTGAATTAACCCCTGCTCTGCATAGGTGACAGGGACCGAAATTTTTAAAAATAATCTGTTCCATTAGTGGGTGACATTAACCCATGTCTGGCGATGAAAAACCCCTGCTCTGCATAGGTGACAGGACTTAAAATTTCAAAAATTCATCTTTAATTGGACCTTTTATTCGATCCTTCTGCTTTAATAACTTGTCCCACATTTCCGCTTCATCCCATTGCAGCCATTGACCTCCCTTTTCTCACGCTCCCTCTCCGGCGTGGAACCCTGATTCGCCGATAACAGTGACCAACATGGTAGGCTGAATGGCTGCATGCATGTCATTGTGGGTGATCCCTTGTTCCCAGAGTTCCTTGCTCCATGTCCAAACACGTGCAGCAGCCATTTTAGGAAAAAATGTGATTCGTTACCACAAAGCATGGATTCAGTGCGAATCAAATTTTTTCCTGAAATTCGGATCGAATTCTACTTAGTCACCTTCGAAATCGCTCCTCCCTACTGGTAACATTTTGAAGTAAATGTATTATGGCAATATACTTTACTGTTTCTTTAATGCATTTTTGATGAGTCAATTAATCATAAAACAACAATAATAGGAACATAATAAGAAACTCTTTATAATTACTTGATCCCTAATCAATATGAATAAAGTAGAATGCAGGTTTTCCTGAAGATGTAATTATATTGGTTCAAAATAGCATTACATTTAAAAACAAATGGGCAAATGTTTATATTATATTATATATCCCCCATGAGACAGCTAGTAATAAACATGTACATTACAACTGAGCTAAAATATCATTATAAAATGTGGGGCTTACAATTCAATTTCATGTGGAGAGAACATGAATACAATATAATTCTCAAGAAAAAATATGGATCTTAACACTCCTAATTTAAATTGATGCATGCTTCCAATAGCCTGTAATCTCCAGCTTAGTTCGATATTACTGTTATTGATTTCACGTTAATAATGGCCACAAAACATTTTTAACAGAACATAAATGTAAAAACGCGCACACAGATATAGTAGGAAAATGAACCAGAAATTGATAGGTCATTATAGTGAGGAGTAAATCAAAGTTCACAAAGTATACCTCAATCCAAATTTCAGGATAAATTTGAATCGCTTCGAAGCGAGTTTCCTTGAGTTTTGCGGTAGTAAATCAATTTAACCTGAAATAGTGTAAAAAACAAAAAAAGAATACTTACCTGATCCATTTACCTGCAACGGCCTGCTGCCGCCATCTTGCTTAAAGACCCTCAAGCCCGAAATCCTAGTGCGCAGTGACGTATTCTCAGGGAGCGTGAGATTTTGAGCCACATCTTCAAGAAGATAATGGCGGCCAGGCCGTTGTGAGCAAAGAGATCAGGTAAGTATTTTTTTTTTATTATTTTTTTATTTTTACACTTTGGTTATTAATATTAGATGATGTGATCAATATATGAATGCGGCATCTGAGGGGTACAATAACTGCTGGTGCAGGTATGCAAAAAAATCTTTAAAGGCAATAAATGTGCAGATTTCTGCCCTCAATTTTTGCTTTTTGCAATATAGTAGGTGAAATCTGCAGCAAACCCATGGCATGACACAATGAATTCTGTAACAAAATATGCATACTTTTGTTAGTTTTTAGCTGCTGTAGAATTTTGGGAAGCACGTTGCCGTAGCCTAAGAGGACACAATGTGTATATATAAATAAAAACAGATGAAAAATATATAGCCTCAGGTGTATCCTGCCCTGACAAAGCAACACTGTACGTAACAAAATGAGGACACAAGAACAACAATGCTATAAAAGTAAAAAGTAGGAAACATGGAAATACAAACTTATTTGGTATGTTTTTTTTTAAAGTCTCATGCATCAGGGGAAAAAAGACATGCAAACCATTTGAGTAAGGCTACCTTTCACACTTGCGGCAGGACGGGATCGACATGCTGTTCACCATGTCGGATCCATCCTGCGGCTATTTCGCCGTGCCGCCGGACCGCCGCTCCTTCCCCATTGACTGTAATGGGACGGGGCGGAGCTCCGGCGCAGCCCGGCGGTGCACGGCGAAAGCCGTCAGACTAAAAAGCCTGACATGCAGTAATTTTAGTCCGGCGGCCTTTCGCCGTGCACCCCCGTGATGAGCCGGAGGTCCGCCCCGTCCCCATTATAGTCAATGGGGACGGAGCGGCGGTCCGGCGGCACGGCGAAATAGCCGCAGGACGGATCCGACATGGTGAACAGCATGTCGGATCCGTCCTGCCGCAAGTGTGAAAGTACCCTAAGGCTACATGCACACTAAAGTATGTGTTTTGCAGTCTGCAAATTGCGGATCCGCATAAAAAACGGATGACATCCGTATGCCATCCGTTTTTTTTTTTGCGGATCCATTGTAACAATGCCTAAAACAGACAAGAATAGGACGTTATTTTTTTTTTGCGGGGCTACAGAACGGACATACGGAAGCGGATAGCACATGGTGTGCTGTCCGCATTTTTTAATACTGGAAAAAGCTAATTTTTTCTTTGCATTGCCGTATTCTGATCCCCATAACTTTTTTATTTGTATGTATACAAATGTATGTGTGTTAGGGCTAATTTTTTGCAGGGCTACCTGTACTTTTCATTGATGCCATTGATACCATGGGGTGTGCATGACTTTTTGATAATTTTTTATAAACCTTTTTGTGGGAGGTGAAGGGACCAAAAATTATTTATGTATTTTTAACTTTGGAGAAAGAGTAGTGATTTGATTTATATTTTTTTCCCTAGGTAACTATAACAAGCAGTCATTAAATTCCTTTTCTCATAGACTCCAATTCATTAGTATTTTATGAAAATTACGCAGGCAGAGGCTCCATAGAAACTAATGTGCGGCAGCCCTGTACCACTCCTGAGTAGAGAGGTTGCCGCAAACTACATCTGGCTCCCCGATCCTCGCCGGGGGGAGCCGATACATGGCCAGGATTGCGCGCTCCCCATCTTTAAAGGGGTTGTTTCCCTTCGGCAAATAACATTTATTATGTCGAGAAAGTTAATACAAGCCACTTACTAATGTACACTGCTCCAAAAAATAAAGGGAACACTTAAACAACACAATGTAACTCCAAGTCAATCACACTTCTGTGAAATCAAACTGTCCACTCAGGAAGCAACACTGAGTGACAATCAATTTCACATGCTGTTGTGCAAATGGGATAGACAACAGGTGGAAATTATAGGCAATTAGCAAGACACCCCCAATAAAGGAGTGGTTCTGCAGGTGGTGACCTGACCACTTCTCCGTTCCTATGCTTCCTGGCTGATGTTTTGGTCACTTTTGAATGCTGGCGGTGCTGTCACTCTAGTGGTAGCATGAGACGGAGTCTACAACCAACACAAGTGGCTCAGGTAGTGCAGCTTATCCAGGATGGCACATCAATGCGAGCTGTGGCAAGAAGGTTTGCTGTGTCTGTCAGCGTAGTGTCCAGAACATGGAGGCGCTACCAGGAGACAGGCCAGTACATCAGGAGATGTGGAGGAGGCCCTAGGAGGGCAACAACCCAGCAGCAGGACCGCTACCTCCACCTTTGTGCAAGGAGGAACAGGAGGAGCACTGCCAGAGCCCGGAAAAATGACCTCCAGCAGGCCACAAATGGGCATGTGTCTGCTCAAACGGTCATAAACAGACTCCATGAGGGTGATATGAGGGCCCGACGTCCACAGGTGGGGGTTGTGCTTACAGCCCAACACCGTGCAGGACATTTGGCATATACCAGAAAACACCAAGATTGGCAAATTCGCCACTGGCGCCCTGTGCTCTTCACAGATGAAAGCAGGTTCACACTGAGCACATGTGACAGACGTGACAGAGTCTGGAGACGCTGTGGAGAACGTTCTGCTGCCTGCAACATCCTCCAGCATGACCGGTTTGGCATTAGGTCAGTAATGGTGTGGGATGGCATTTCTTTGGAGGGCCGCACAGCCCTCCATGTGCTCGCCAGAGGTAGCCTGACTGCCATTAGGTAACGAGATGAGATCCTCAGACCCCTTGTGAGACCATATGCTGGTGCGGTTGGCCCTGGGTTCCTCCTAATGCAAGACAATGCTAGACCTCATGTGGCTGGAGTGTGTCAGCAGTTCCTGCAAGACGAAGGCATTGATGCTATGGACTGGCCCGCCCGTTCCCCAGACCAGAATCCAATTGAGCACATCTGGGACATCACATCTCGCTCTATCCACCAACGTCACGTTGCACCACAGACTGTCCAGGAGTTGGCAGATGCTTTAGTCCAGGTCTGGGAGGAGATCCCTCAGGAGACTGTCCGCCACCTCATGCACAGGCATTGTAGGGAGGTCATACAGGCACGTGGAGGCCACACACAGTACTGAGCCTCATTTTGACTTGTTTTAAGGACATTACATCAAAGTTGGATCAGCCTGTAGTGTGTTTTTCCACTTTAATTTTGAGTGTGACTCCAAATCCAGACCTCCATGGGTTAAAAAATTTGATTTCCATTTTTTTTTTTTTTTGTGATTTTGTTGTCAGCACATTCAACTATGTAAAGAACAAAGTATTTCAGAAGAATATTTAATTAATTCAGATCTAGGATGTGTTATTTTTGTGTTCCCTTTATTTTTTTGAGCAGTGTATTATTATTACCCATATTGCTTCCTTTGCTAGCTGCATTCATTTTTCCATCACATTATACACTTCTTGCTTCCAGCCTGCAATCCATAAGCAGTGGTCGTGCTTGCACACTATAGGTAACGCACTAGTCTATGTGTACTCCCACTGTCCCGGCCACCAGAGAGGCCAGTACTTTTTCATATCATATGGTGTGCGAGCACCCCTGGTGCTCCAATTGTTCATTTGCATATGGTTAAACTCTTAAATATATCTGCAGCTGTTTACCATACAGGCAAAAGAAAGGTATGATTTTAATCAGCAAGATAAGCCCTACTAGACCGTATATTTGGTTTCATTGGGTTCATTATGCTGACAGAGCCACTTTAATGGGTGTCTGTCACCACAACCACTTATCAAGCTGTTTGTAGAGACACCTTCCCCTGATTAAAGTCCCCTTTGAAATTACCTGGATTTCTGCATTGAATACTAATAAAATGTGGTCTGAATATTATCTAAGTCACAGTTATAGACACTCACAATTGGAGTCCTTAGAGGATCTCTGAGAAAAATTATTATTTATCAAGTGCCCCCCAGCCAGCCTTCCTTACTGAAAGGATTATACAAACCTGCTCCCCACCATCCCCGTCCTTTGTGCTGCCTCCTGCATGTTGATCTTCTGGTCCCGGCAGTGTTTACATCGGCTGCAGCATGGGCATGGTCACATTCTCTGCTGCAGCCGATGACTGGCTTCAGTGATGATGTGCTGCAGTGGAACATGTAACCGTTTCCATGGTAAGGCAGATGTAAAGACCAATGGGACTAGAAGATCCATATACAAGAGGCAGTGGAAAGGACTGGAGGGGGGGGGGGGGGCAGGTTCGTATAATCCTTTCAGTAAGGCAGGCGGGCTGGGAACACTAGCGAAATAATCAGAACCCCTTTGACAAAATTTGTTGAAGGGTGGAAATAGATAGATAGATAGATAGATAGATAGATAGATAGATAGATAGATAGATATATAGATATCTTTCTTTTTTAACTGCCAAATCAATATTATTCATTCATACATTAAATATTTTTACCTTTTGTTATCAGGTCTGATTGACCAACAGTCATCCATTCCCCGCGACCCCAGAAGATCTTCTTTGGATATTTTTCATGCAGTTTTTCCATCAATAAAATGCATTTTAGAAAGGCCTTCACATTTTATTAAATCACTTTACATGGTGTAGATTGGTCATAAACATTTATAGCAGCTTAGATTATTTTTTCCTCTGAATAATTTAATATTGCCCACGATCAAATCTTTAAAATGTTGAGATGGATTATTTTATGTCATCACTTGGTTTTATAGAATGTGTTCCTATAAAACCATGCATTTAATATTCAATGGTTTACTGTAAATCCTTAACACAGAGGAGTTGTGTACTGCAAGGGGAAGACAAACACTTCTGGGGTGCATTATTATGATGGCTTATGCTAATTAAATTGAAGCATCACTGCTTAATTTATACATTATCCGCAAGTGCAAGGGGACAAACCTATTTCTTGAGTCAAGCTTTATCTTGTTAAGAGGATTTACCTCACTATTTCCTGTAATAAAGAACTATATATATTTTTTTTTAACTATACTGGGAAAGAAATGCACAGTCCCACACAGCTCTCCTGCTAGTTGCCATGGAAGTCTGGATCTCAACTCTAAGCTCAATATATTGGCTGCAATTAGGTTAATTAGAACATTATCTCAAAGTACACAGCTATTGTATGAAAACATTCTTATTAGATGTACTGTCTACACTACAATAAAACAGTTCCTAAAACTATTATATTTTCTAATTACAAATCATATTTCTTTCTCTTTAGGATGATCAAGATAGTGATGGTAATTATATATTTTAAGGAGTACTTGGATGTCTCTCCTGAAGAATAAATCTTGGAGGTAATATTTTAATAACTCTCATACAGTAACTTTTAAGAAACTTCCTTTCTATAGGAAGTTAAAATAAATCAGGGTTAAGTTGTGCTGGATGTTTTATTGTACAGGAACAGAGTACCATATATCTCCTGGGTTGAGAACATATAATTTTCTCCAGCTTCATTATTCTGTTTACTGTGGGAAATGTTCTCTATTAAATAATTATGGGAGGCAATGGTTTGTTTTTTATGTCTTTAGTGATTGTACAAAAAGGTAATGTTTTTTTTGTTTTTTTTTCAATAGAGTGAAGTAATGTTTTTGAGGCAGTGAACCACTAACATATAATTTATCTCCATTTGATGTTGTAAAAGCATTTTTTTTATAGATTCAAAAAGCACCTTTAGTTTTGAAAGTCAAAACATGAATGCTATAGATGAGCAAGTCAGTTTGTTACAGTGAAAATTTGACCCACGTTTTTGAAAAAATTTGGATTTAGAATTATTTTTTAGATTTGTGTGGATAGAATTCAGAGACATATAGATTCAACCACATGAGGAACATGTAGGCTGCTTAAAGGGACACTGTCACCTGGATTTCACTTACTGAGCTATAGTGCTATCAGTCTCCACGATTTGCATTAAAATATACTAGTATTACAGCCCTTTGTCTTTTCAGGTAATGTTAATCGAGGTAATTAACATATGATTAAAAGCTATTTTCTAGACAAATGAAAAGACACAGGGCAGTAATACTAGTATATTTTAATATAAATCGTGGAGACTGATGTGGTGATGTTAATAGCTCAGTAAGTGAAATCCAGGTGACAGTGTCCCTTTAAGCCTCCTCTGGGAATGCAGATTAGCAAAACTCAGCATAAGGCCTCATGCACACGATCGTATGTATTGTGTGGTCCGAAAAAAAACGGATCCGCAATATACGGATGAAGTCTGCGTGCATTCCGTTTTTTTGCGGAATGGTATAGCTGGCCCCTGATAGAACAGTACTATCCTTGTCCGTTATGCAGACAATAATAGGACATGTTCAATCTTTGAACCGAAAAATGGAAATACGGAAAGCATACGTATTTGAAATGAATGGTTCCGTATATATGTTCTGTATACGGAACGCAAAAAACAAAATTTAAACAGAAAAAAAACATTTGCAAGAGGCCTAAGTGAAATCTTTGGAGGAGCATTGCCTAGTCGCAGCATAAAGACTTCCCCCATAAAATCCTATGGAGCTAATAAACTGTCAATCTCTCCACTGAATTCCACAGTGTAAATAATGGTTCGTAGAGATGGTATTGCGGTTCACCCAGCGGTCGTTTCACGCCAAACTTTGTGCGTTCGCGATTCACTGAACATGTGAACATATGACGATGTCCGCCGACGCCGTATACTTTTGCATTGCACCGAATTTTGACCCATGACACATCCATCAGGTGGGACAGGACAGCCAATTGAGACGTTTTAGCACATGGACACACCCCCACCCTATAAAAGAAACCCGATCTGGCAGCCATTTTACATTCTGTGTTTTGCCAGTGCAGGAATAAGTTTCTTTGAGGGGCAGGGACAGGCTGTTAGGGACAACAAATGCTAGCTAATAGAGCCACAAAAGTGCTTTTAAGGACAGGTATAGGTGTGCTATCGATAGGTGTGATATACTGAGGGATGTGATATACTTATAATATGCTTTCTAACATAAAATGTATATTATAGTGCATTTGTATTGTTCTGCTGCTGATACTGCAACTATATAGAGAGACAAACGCTATTGGAGCAACTAATTGCAATGTGTGTGATATACCTGTTACCCCCAAAAAAACTGATTGAGGGGTGTGATATACTTATAATATACTTTCTAACATAGAAAGTATATAGTGCATTGTGCAGCAGTTGTGTGCGGTTCAGCTGCGATACCGCAGCTATATAAAGGAACAAGCGCTATAGGACAACTAAACGGGTCTGATATACTTGTTGCCCCCAAAAAAACTGATTGAGGGGGTGTGATATACCATCTTCCACAAAAAACTGATTGAGGGCTGCGATATACCTGTTCCCCCAAATAAACAGGGTGGTGGGATATAAATGGTATGGCAATTTTTTTTTATCGAGGAGTGTGATATACCTGTTTCCACAAAATACTGATTAAGGGGTTCAATACCTGCTTCCACTAAATATTGATTGAGGGGTGCGATGTACCTGCTTCCACAAAATACTGATTAAGGGGTTTGATATACCTGCTTCTACCAAATATTGGAAAAAAAATATATAAGACTGGAACTCAATATGGTCACATCAACACAATTTAATATTGTAGCAATATGCTATAAAATACACTTAAAATGACTCTAAACATCCACAATTCTGGATAAATGTGTGTCTGTGGATGAAATAGAGTGAAAACAATCACATTCAATCACAATAAAAACGCATAAAAAACGCAATATGGTCGCAGTATAAGACACAATCTAAACACAATGCAGGGCCCTAAATGAAATCCCTTCAATCACGGTAATAAGGGATATTGTCCTTATCAAGTAACAGGTGTCTGGCAGGGCTATTCCCTTAGTCTTGCTTGTAAGATGACAACGATGTGTTCAAATACTCAGTTGTGCTCCTTAAAGGGAAATGTTCCTCCTAGCCCTATAACGATAAAATCCGGCAAAAAACAGTCCTCGTCTATATTCCTAGAATGGAAAGTTCACACTGGACATATAATAGTAAAGTCTGACAAAGAACAGTCTTTACTCCTAAAGTCCAATGTCCACACTAAGTATATGGCGGTTTGGTCCGGCAGGGAGCAAGCACCGTGGTCAGAATGGCACTGTATCCAGTAATATTATTGGCAATTCAGTGTAGTGGTATGTAATGCGGGAATAGAAATCTTACCGGTAGATGATCAGTAAACCGGCAATTGGAAGTCCCGTTGGGTAGCTTACTACTCACCACCGCACGGCTGCTGCTCTTCCCTCCCGTCCTCGCTCTCTAGTGCGTCTCACGTGACTTTCCTAGAGATATCGCGAGGTTGGTCTTTAGGTCCACTTCATAGGTGGGACTGTACTCACGAAGAAAATAAATTTTGGAGCGCTCCAATCTTTACTCTTTCTTAGATGATCCGCGATGTGTCCAGTTTCTTGTAGATGCAGGGGTATAACGCCAGACGCGTTTCGGGGACTTCTCTCCCCTTCCTCAATGGCTCTTGTCCCCGAAATTTATCCGGAATTGTGGATGTTTAGAGTTATTTTAAGTGTATCTTATAGCATATTGCTACAATATTAAATTGTGTTGATGTGACCCACATATTGAGTGCCAGTCTTATATATATTTTTTCCATTACATACTCTTTACTGATTGGGTGATCAGTTGAGACTAGAGCACCTTTTCCACCCTGAGAAAGGTGGTGAGCTATCCACGTTAACTCATTTTTATAGCAATCCTCTACCAAATATTGATTGAGGCCTGCAATATGTCTACTTCCACAAAATACTGATTAAGGGGTTTGATATACCTGCTTCCACAAAATACTGATTGAGGGCTGCGATATACCTGCTTCCACAAAATACTGATTAAGGGTTTTGATATATCTGCTTCCACAAAATACTGATTGAGGGCTGCGATATACCTGCTTCTATAAAATACTGATTAAGGGGTTTGATATACCTGCTTCCACGAAATACTGATTAATAGGGTCGATATACCTGTTTCCACCAAATATTGATTGAGGCCTGTGATATACCTGCTTCCACAAATACTACTCTTCTCTAGGGAATTAGGCACAGTGTCATTTTAAAAATAACAGGCAGAGGGAGAGGCAGGCCGTTCCGCAGGGGTGGTAGGGGTCAGGCAGGTGCACCAGGCTGGAGCCTAAGTGGGAAGCTGGAGAAGGCACGTACGACTACATCAAAGGGCGCACCAGAGTTGGTTGAGTGGCTCACTCACCCTCTCTATCTGCACCCTCCTCACTCTCTGCTGTGTGCACCCCCAAATAAACCACCACCACCATAACCCCTCCACTCGAGTTAGAGGAATGATTTCCCCATCCATTCCCAAACCTTACCGATGCGCAGCCATTCTTGACATCAGATGAGGATGTAGAAACGGCCGCCACCCAGCAGTCACGTCACGTGGGTGCCCACAAGAGAGGAAGAGGAGGGGAGTTCAGAGGGAGAAACTGAGCAGCGGAGAAGGAGGAGATGCATGCAGAGCTTGCACGGAATAGTAGGCAAAATGCAGACAGCAAATGTGGAGCGAGCCATCCACCATGCACGGTAACTTCTGGCGCTCCCAGGAGGCCAGCACATGGCTCCAGAGTGTGGGCTTTTTTTTATTTGTCAGCTGCTGACAATAGTGTTGCCATCTGTAGCCTGTGCTGTCAACGCATAAGTCGTGGTAAACCTAACACTCACCTAGGGATTACCACCTTAAGAAGGCACCTGGCCTCCAATAACTGAGCCTAGTGGGAGCAATGCCGTCAGAACTCACAAAGCCACACTCCCGGCGCTCCACGTCCTGCCTCTTCTCCTTCTCCTCTCTCCTTCCATTTTTTCTATACTCCACCTTACACTGTGCCATCGTCGCATTCATCTGGCACCAGGCAGGCTTCCGTGGCCCAAATGTTCGAGCATAAAAAGTTGATGAGGCCGGATAAACTTCTTGTTCAACGGCTGACCTCTGGGTTGTCGGAACTGCTAGCCCGCCAAATACTGCCATATAAACTGGTGGACTTGCAGGCCTTTAGAAAATTTGTGGTTATTGGCACACCACAATGGAAAGTTCACGGAAGGAAATATTCTCCCAGAAGGGAATCCCAGAGCTATATGGCCACGTTCAGCGGCAAGTGAATATATCTCTGGCACACAGTGTCAGTGCTAAGATATATCTGACCACAGACACGTGGTCTAGCAAACACGGGCAGGGAAGGTACATAACTTTTACTGTCCACTGGGTTAACCTTCTGACGGCCGTCAAGCATGTAACCCGTGGCTCCTGTGTGGATTTGGTGTTACCGCCAAGGATTGCATGCAGGCCTGCCTCTTCTTCTACTCCTCCTACCATCCTCCGTCTCCTCCTCGGCTGACTCCTCCTTTTCCACTGCTACCACATCCTCCGCTGCACCACCCAATCTCCCCAGAACCTATTCGATGCTGTGCTGTGGCTGTTGTGCCTGGAAGCCAAGAGCCACACCGTCCTGCACTGCTTTAAGCTCTGTGGCTAACCCTGCTCAATTTGACAGTTGGTTAAGAGGTGTGCAACAACGGTGCCAATCTGCTGAGCGCGCTGAAAAGGGCAAAATGACACACGTGCTGTGCATGGCACACGTCCTGAACTTAGTCTTGCATTGATTCGTTGTCAAATACCCCAGGGTCCAGGAAGTCTTGCGGCAGACTAGGAAAATCTCTGGCCATTTTAGAAGATCTTACACGGCCATGGCTTGCCTTGCTGACGCTCAGCGGCGACATCACTTGCCCATCAGACATCTGATTTTTGACAGCCCGATGCTCTGGAAATCCAACTTGTAAATGCTTAATAGGCTGCTCTAGCAGCAACATGGTGTTAACGACTATCTGTACGAACTTTGCAGCAGGACAGGTTCTGGGGAGCTTGCTTTCTTTTCACTGTGCCAGTGGCTGCTCATGCACGACGCATGCAGAATTCTGCATTTGATGAGAACACCAAACTGGTCAGTCAGCAAGGGCGCCATCAGTGACATCGTATCTTACGCCTTCTATGTGGAGTGTGCATTACGTTGTGTCATTGATTAAGCCGTCGAGGAGTAAGAGCTGGAAGATGAGGAAGTCGCAATGCTGAATGAATTCCTGGCTACTCCATCTGAGACAAGTCAGGAGGAGTCAGAGGAGGATGGTAGGAGGAGGAGCAAGAAGAGCAGGCTTTGAGGGGGACTTTAAACTTTTCAGGGATCCCTGGTCTTGTCCATGGCTGGGGGGAGGACACCAAGGACGACATTCTCCTGGGCGATGAGCAGTTTAGTGCAAATGGGGGCCTTCATGCTCCAGTGTTTGAAAAAGGACCCCCGTATAAAAAGCATAAAGGACAAGGTCCAGTACTGGGTGGCAACGTACTTAGACTCCTAGTACAAACACAAAATGGCGGACATGTTACCACCATCACAGAGGGCTGGCAGAATGCAGCATTTCCAAGCCTTGCTGCGAGAGATGCTGCATTCTGCTGTTGCAGGCGCTGGCAGAGGAATTTCCACCCACAGAGAAACAGGTGCGGGTACCCATCCTACCGAGCCTGCAAGAAGAGGGAGGTTTGAAGATGTGTTGGTCACTTTGGATATGAGATTATTCTTGCAGCCAACCCATAGACAGCCGCCCTTTTGATCCTGCCTCAGGGAACGCCTAGACCAACAGGTTTCTGACTACATTGGATAAACGGCTGATGTGGACGCTCTGAGAAGCGAGGAACCCCTGGACTACTGGGTGTGCAGGCTTGACCTGTGGCCAGAGGCACAATTTGCTATGGAACTCTTGGCTTGCCCCTTGTCGAGTGTCCTGTCCGAAAGAATGTTCAGCGCAGCAGGGTGGATCGTGGCTGATAAAAATGAATGAGACATGGATTTCTGAGGAATTCAACACCTGTAACGACCATGTGTAATTGAATTTCCTCAGGCCAGCCCACACATATCCGCCAACACCCAGAACAAAGAATGGTCCTTGCCTTATGTATATACAATGGCATAAAAGGCCTTTTCTGTCAAGTGAATGCCTAATTTTTGGGGCCTCTACTCCAGTGGCCAACAGTAAAATTTTTAGCCAGTGACCACCTAATGTACCTCCAGCCACATAATCACAAGTTCTTTTCTGTCAGGTTAATGCTTAATTTTTGCGGACTGTACTCCAGTGGCCTACAGTAAAATTTTTATCCAGTGATCACCTAATGTACCTCCAGCCAGGGCCGGCGTCAGCACCCAGCAAACCCGGGAAAATGCTGTGACCCACTGCTCCTGATGGGGCCCACTGAACTTCTTTGAGCACTTCCATCAATATAGATGGAAGCACTCATTGCTGTCATTTCACTTACGCAGTACCCCTCTGGTGGGCCCTCTGAGTCACTTGAGGCCAGCTGCTGCAGAGCTTCAGACACTCCGTTCAGCAGAGCAGCAGGCTACCTTACCAGCTTCAGACACGCAGAATTTGTCAGTGAATCTGCACTGTGACTGCCTCTTCTCTGTGGGACAGGAGGGGGGGACTCTTTGAGCTGCTGCTGGATGCTGCTTCATGCTATTTAGTTGTTTTACTGATTTATTAAGTAGTTTGCCTCCATGACACCTGCCCCCCCCCCATATCCTGTCCTATTTCATCCTCATGGATCCCCTTCTGTCTCCTTTCCTCTCTCATGTATCCAGAGCTCCTGTTCCACCCTCCTATCTCCTGTTGCTGCCCTGCACAGACCTCCTGCCACTACTTCTTGTATGAATTCTCCTCAGGGCCCCTTCCACCTACTTGCTGTGTTCACCCCTACTGTCCATCCAGGGCCCCGGGCCCCTGTCTCACTCCTCTGCCTCTTGTTATGGTGGCGTCTGAACCGCATTCACCATAAGGACCTTCTAACGTTACAGGGTCATGTGACTGTGCCCCCCACCCCATACTGTGCCACCCACACCGTACTGTGCCCCCTTATAGCCTGCATTGTGCCCTCTTACCACACCCTGTACAGTGCCCCTAGTCATTCCATGTACTATGCCTTCTTATACCCTTTTATCCGGTCACTATATGGCGGTGTTATCCGGTCACTGTACAGGGGTGTTATCCGGTCACTGTGTGGTGGTGGTAGTCAATAACTGTATGGCCATAACTGTATCACTTTCCCTGCCCACGCCACCTTTTTTAGACCTTGCATGAGTGGGAAAAAGATGTAGATTGCGGTGCTAAGGACCACAATCTGTGTCAGAAATACGCCTAATATAGACGTATTTCTATATAATAAATTATTCCCTAATTGTATTATTATTCGGGGTTAGGGCTAATATCTTTATATTATATAGATTCTAGTATATTATACTGTGCCCTGTATTTCCCAGTAGATAAATGATCCTTGGGAAACAGTCCTCACCCTGACCACCATACAGTATAATTATCCCCAGTGCCCCTCCATACAGTATAACCCCCAGTGTGGGGGTCACTGGGGGTCATTATTCTGGATGGGGGCGACTGGGGGTTATTATTCTGAATGGAGGGCCACTGTGGGGTCAATATACTGTGTGTGGTGGCATTGGTGGGTCATTATACTGTGTGAAGGGCCACTAGTGGTCATTATACTGTATAGGGGCCACTGGTGGTCATTATACAGTGTGGGAGCCACAGAGGGACATGTAAATGTACAAAAATGCCTCAAGGGGGCCGACTGGGATTTATCGCCTAAGGGCCCACATGAACCAGGACACATAATCGCCTAAGGGCCCTGCCTCCAGACACATAATCACAAGTTCTTTTCTTTTTAGGTGAATAACAAATTTTTGGGGCCTGTACTCCCTTGGCCTAAAATAAAATGTTTCTAGGCTCCAGCAGTTCACATTTTTCAGAGTTTCCCTTTAAAAATGGCCCCTGATAAAAATGGCCCCTGATAAAAATGGCCCCTGATTAAAATACATATTTTTTGTGGGAATTTTTCCAATGATCCCCCTCTGGTACTGTATGTCACTGTCCATGTTGTGGGACTATTTGAGCACTTCTAGTAAGTATTTGGTGGCTGCAAATATGACCTGAAGGTCTTTTAGGTTTGCCTGCCATTAAAGTCAATGGGGTCCACTGCGAACGCGCAGTTCGCGAACATTTGATCGCGAATGCGCGTTCCAACCCGGCCGATGTTCGTCCATCACTAATGGTTTGTTGCTGAATGTTTCTATTCATTTCAATGGGCTATATAGTCCACCCTTTGCTGTCTTCTCTTTTAGAGAAGTAAATATGCATATATTTTTCTCAGAAACCCAAAGGAGCATTGCCTGGCCTATATAAGACTCCTCATATCTACTAGGTACTCTCCATAAGAGGTAATAATACACTCCCTGCATCCTAACCAAGGCCTCTCACTTTGCCATGTCAGTTTCTCTCTGCTCTGCAGTGGTGAGGTGCAATCTACGTTATGTTTCAAAGTCTGTTTAAAATGATAATTATTTATTTATTGGATTAATACCTTTGAATGAAGCTTGTGATATAGGTTGGGTTTGATGAGATTGAGTTTAGCTCATTAATAGAGTCTGATAGTACCTAGGCTGGACTTATTTTAACAATAGAAAATCTTTCAAGAAGGGTTATAAAGTCATTCTGATTTTCAAAGTACACAAGCATCATCAGTCCTGAAAGACCAAATTAATACTCTTGGTAGTTTGTACTGTAAAATCTGGTGACAGATGTTCTTAAATACAGTATATGTACTTTGTAGAGGGGGTAGATAGCCAGATGGAGGAATTAAATTTTCGATCCAATTATAAATAAAATAATAAAAATTAAAAGCTAGTTATACATCAGAAATAATATGAATAGAAAGTATGTCATGTCCCGAAAACTAATTTGTCTGGAGATTAGATCAGTCACATCCTCATTTAAGTCGTCCTTACCTAGAGCTTTCTGTTTTTGAGATAATGTCTGGGTCCAACCTCTACAGATCCCGGTGTCAATAACTAGAATACTTGTATGCACCATAACTATGCCTCATGCAGTGCCTACGTCTGGTTTGAACTGAACACTATAGTTAAGACCTACATACAACATGCATGTTCTCCCTATTCTCAAAAAAGGGGATCTCTGCAAGGAAGAAGTTAGAGTAAGCATTGAAGTGACAATTTAAACAATCTTTGATTTATTGAATTAATATTAAAGCAGCCCTCCAGACTTCACCTTACTAAGGCCCATTTAATGTAGAATATGTTCAGCACTTACCTGAGAATCTTATTGTTGCATTAATGGTTTTGTAGTCTGTACTTTATAATTAGTGTTGAGCGAATTGAAGTGAAGCAAATTGAATTTGATTTGATTTGATTTCAGTTAAAATTAGATTTTGCCACAAATCCGAATTTTCTTGCTTTGTGGTAACAAAATAT